>NW_010267154.1:0-339 GCF_000690775.1 Eurypyga helias | reverse complement strand
GCCACGAGGAGCCACCAGGATTCCTGGTGTGTGACAGCGAGGCTGCCCTGGGTGTTGTGGCACGGCAGAAGCAGCCGTCAGGCAGCACCAGCCCCCCAGGGACCTCGTGTCGGCCTCTCCTCCTTGACGTCCTCCCTCGGTCCCTGACCCCTGCCCAGGCCTTTCCTCTGACCAAGCGGGCAGTTTAGTCTTCACGACGCAGAGTCCGCCTCCACCGGCTCGCTCCCGCTCGCTCGCCGCCCTTTCCGCGCTGTGCGTTCGCTGACGGGATATTAACCGCTACCGGGCGGCGGGCGCTTCCGGCCCGGCCCTGCCGCCGCCCCCAGTACATACGAGTCG
>NW_010267153.1:0-5843 GCF_000690775.1 Eurypyga helias | reverse complement strand
GCTGAGGGGTGACCTCATTGCAGTCCAGACCTGCCTCAAGGGGGGAAGCAGTGGGGGAGGTGCTGGTCTCCTCTCCCTGGTGACCAGCATAAAGACATGAGGTAAGGGAGTGAAGCTGCATTAGGGGAAGTTCAGACTGGACATTAGGAACAGGTTCTTCACTGAGAGGCTGGTCACTCACTGGAACAAGCTCCCCAGGGAAGTGGTCACAGCACCAAGCCTGTCAGAGGTCAAAGAGAGTCTGGATGATGCTCTTAGTCACACAGTTTAGTTTTAAGTAGTTCTGCAACGAGAAGGGAGTTGGACTCAATGATCCTTATGAGTCCCTTTCAATTTGAGATGTTCTATGATTCTCTTTTGGGTAATCCACTTCCCCAGCCAAGAGAAAAGTAACAATAGGTTCAAACCAGCTCTTTCTTCACCGTGTGTTTCTTTTGTTTTAAAACAAGGTTGTCAGCTGGACAGCTAGTCTGGATGCTGTAATTATGCTATAGAGAATGCTTCATATCTGCTACATTTGCACTCAGAATTGGATGATACAAACAGTTAAAACATTTTAGACAGAAAAGGCTTTATACATCTAAATATCTGCAACTCCAAACAGTAAGTGTACGCAGGTGATTGAAGTAATCATTTGGACAGGTAACAGCACAGAGTATGCACAGCCAGTGCAACCCGGTCTCTGTTCTGAAGTCCTATACAGACCTATTCCCCACACAAAGAAGTGACACCTCTTAGTCCAGCATTTTACAAGCACAAGCTCACTCAATACTCCTCCCCAAATACATTCTGGCAGGACATATTCTATGGTATTTATGTCATCTCTCAGCACCACTCTAACCAAAAATAAAACCAATATATTAAAATCTTCTGACTTTATTTTATCTGAGTGAAGACTGGAAAAAGTGGTAATTTGAGTACAGGAACAGTTTGCATAAGCTGCAAGAGAAGCTCCTCTGACAGTAAGACTACCAACATTTCCCAATTCCCTTGTTAAAAAGTGGTTGCTGAGCAAGTGTTCTGAAGAGAACAGTAAAGGAATGGAAAACCTTTTCAACTGAAGTGAAACCCCAACACAACACAGTAGTAAAGGATCACCGCCAGCTCCTTCCTTTGGTCCAGAATTAAGTTCAGCATTAAAATAAGGGCAAGCAACACACCAAGTTTCAATCCGGCCAGATTCCACTTCACTGCAAGCCAGTCTGCACACAACAGCTTGCTCAGGGCACAGAGTAATCTCTGCTTCACTCTCCAGCTTTTTACTGTCGCTGACGAGTTTAATATGCTTTCTGACAGAGTGAGCTAACATGTTGAACTTTAGGCATATAAACTCTACCCATGCACACCAGATGTCTGGAGGAAGGATATAGCTAAGCATTCAATATGCCAATTTTGGAAAAGAAAGTTAAATTTTGCTCTTTCTAGTCACTAGAAAGACCGAGGAAGGCAAAGCATACGTTAAAGGCATTCAATAGCTAACACTGACAGTAAAAGCTGAGTACAGAATCAATTAAAATTCTTCAAATGGATGGTGTAGCCTGGCATAAAGCTTGAAATATTATGGCCTGCAGATGCCTGCCAACACCCATCTATGCCTACAAAGACCAAGTGGATAATTACTGTTAACAGTGCCTGGGGTTATTCACCTCAACCCACAAAAGGCTATTCACACTAATACCTATGTGCTTTCAGGTTTAGATTAAGTGCCCAAATGTAAACCCTCTGGATCAGGCTAGTATTATCAAATTCTTTGACCAAACTGCTGAAATTCTTTCCTATGTTACGAATTGTTCAGCTTTCTTACAGTTATATTAAGCAAAGCATTGTCATGTTGAAGAGGGCATAATCAAACCACTTAAAGATTAGATAGATTTGTGATTTCAAGTCAGGTCTTCAACTGGAACATTACATTTATCAAGAGAATGATTTTTTCAATAATGTTTAATGCTTTTTTAGAAGAAAGTAAACAAAATACAACTTAAGGGCATCTTAAATAAATATTCTTCCTTTTAGGAGAGAAATACATACTCTCCTCTTTAGGAGAGAGAAAAAACCCAACAAACAACTTTCTGGCTAAGTTTTCCATCCATAAAAGATATGAATACCAGCGAGTTCCCTACGTTAGCTCTTCTTACCAGACTGACCTATTTCAACTGTATTCCTGGCAAGTAGTACTCTTCATTTACAAGCTAGTTTGCTCACTGAAAGGATGGATCTCTTCCCAGACTTTTAAAAAAGCCCTCTGCCAGCAGAAACCAGCCTAAGTTAGCTGTTCCTGAAAACAGCAGATACTTTTTCCTCCTGAGTTAGTTCTCTGCAAGTTGACTGCAAAAACTGAGAGCACTGTTGTGCTTAGCTCAAATAGAACAACAGCTTTATTCTGGAAACTTTTTTTCCAAATGGAACAATAAGATATAGGAATAAACAAACAATTTGTCCAAACCCAGGAACCGTCCCTTCTCCAAAGCTAATATCCTTGCAGCTCTGTCTCTGGCCGACTGCACGTTAGAATCCCCTCTTCACAGTTGCACAACTCCAACCAGAGCAGAACGCCTGTAAAGCTACCTCTATGACAGACAGGGAGAGACAAACAGATGGACATAAACACACACGCCACTCAGTCTTCTAGATAATCCTGCTGGTTAATCACCTGAAGATGTTCTGGAGCAGACCTGAGCGAGTGTACATTTCAAGGTAGACATGTTAGAGATACCCAGTTACAAGCCACACTTGTCTCCAGAATACAAACACTATCACAAATGTCCCAATGTCATGAGGCACTTACATCATTGTGGTTTCACTTCTGTTGCTCGTTGATATGGTGCCGTCCTCCTTCTCCCAATCTAGATGTACAGCGCAGAGTTCATCACATTGCTGTTCTCAACATGCACGCGTACTAAATTAACTGCTACAGAAGAAAAATACCTTTTAATCATTGCATCTTCTATTAAGAACAACGCAAGACTCTTTTCCCCGATAAGTGTTTCTATCCTCCCTGTGTCCTACAAATCCTGCATTGGTTTTCCTCACAACTAGAAATTAAACAGGCCCTTTTCATCTTGCATGTAAACAGTACTAGTGAGAATGAAACTGGAACTTGAAGTGTAGAAAAACAAAGCTTGCCAGAGGCCATAGGAAATGCAGCAATGACATTTATTGGAATTTCTCCAGGCATTACATGAAAAATTTTGTAAGTGAAACAGAGGATAAAGCACATTCAGTGCATCTTATAAAAAAAAAAAATTGTATCTGAATAACCTTGATGCTTTGTAATACACACTACTGCAGTTCCTGGGATTGGTTTTGTATGTACACATCAGCTAAAAGTTACTCTGAAAAAAACCTGCAAAGAACTGCCTTTTCACTTGGCATTTTCCCACCTAGTACAATACAATACTCTTTAAATATCTAGACAGATTCCACGTAATTTTATACACAGTGTTAAGACCTTGCACCCCAACTGTAAAAAGAAAGACTTGAGTAAATCAATACTTTTAATCAAATAAAACACATGGAAGTAAAAAAAAAAAAAAAAGAAAAAGAGAACAGGAGACCCCCAAGCCCCGAAGTTCCACAGCAGCGCGCAGCAAATCAGCATTGTTGCTCCTCACTTTTAGGTTAACATAAAGCATAATGCTTAGAAAGCAGTCCTATTCAGTCCTTGCTTCCTAAATTGGACAATCTTATGCAAAAAGACACTGCTGGATTTGGCACTTTGCTTAATTGTTTTTCTTCCTAAAAAGAATAAGTGTTTCCTGAAATACAGTATAAATGGTAAGAGATAACATGAGCCACTGTAACACTCAATTAACGGAATAACATGAGCCACTGTAACACTCAACGGTTCAGACATGCACTCCAAAATACGTGTCTATTACACAACTGTCTAAGCCTTCCCAAAAATTCCACTCAAAAACATTTTGAAATCTATATGAATCTTTTTATATCTTTATAAACATATTTTCTGCTTTGAAATGATCAGAGCTCATCTACCTTCTGCTCAGAACTCACCAATTCATTACTTTTGTTTTAAAAAGAAGACCACGAAGCAGTATTAAAACAGGAATAACCTGGAAAGCATTATTAAAACTGCACCTGTACTTCAGAATCCCCTTTGAAACGTATATCCACTGTGTATGTGAAAACTGAAAGGTATGTAACATTTGAAGCTTACTTGGTCCTCTCTCGTGCACTTAGGCTCCACTTCCTCCAACCTGCCTCGATTCTCTCTTCAAATAAAATTTAAAGAACAGCTTTCTGTCTCCCACGATGATAAGACAAGGCTTCTTGTAGAATTTCTTTGGTTAAATGAGAACCTCTTACACACCTAACTCTTAATGACAGCAAGTCTCCTGTGGAAAATTAACGTCAGAATAAATACCACCACCTCACAGCCCTGCTTCCTTCCTCCTGTCATCATGACCAACCCCAGGACAGGTGGAAGCAAAGAGGCCGGGAAGGGAGCAGCAGTCACCATTAGCTCTTGCCTTGACAAATTCTGCGAGTGTGTACAGATAGCTATTTCTGAGCTTTGAGCTACAGAGGCGGAGCTATGACATGATGCTTTTTGTTTCCAGTTCCAACATGCACGTGGAATTACACTGCTGACACCAGTACAGCCCAGGCAGCTGATGGCACTAGAGCTCTTCCGGTACGAACCAAGTCATGACACTTACTCTGCTTATCAGCCTGTGCACACAATGTCAGTAGAATTAAGAGAGAGGCACGCATGAGTTCACACAGATTTTCCACAGATGATGTGAAACATGCTGCTCTTTGGAGGGAAAATTACATTCTCCTTTTTTTTTTTTTAAGTATTTCAAGTATTACTCAATATACAGATATGTAAAGACACGCTATCCTCATTTCACTACAAGACAAGAACATCCAGAGTGAATTGGTAGATCACCGTTATCTTGGCTCTGACTACTGAAATGTCTCTTTTCCTTTAGGCAACCCTAAATATACACCTACTCATCATAATGACACGTGAGAATCCTTTATTTCCCCCTTGTGATTTATTTACACAATCATAAAAAATATAATAGCCTGAATTTGCATACTGACATTTGAAGGCCCATCTGTAGCTATGTGTGTCCCAGCACTTGTTTTGGATAATACCGTTGCCTATTGCTAAGTCCTTTGAAAGCAGAATACTCAGCTTTTCTTTCCCTTTATTTCTGAAGAATTGCTGCCTAGAAAACCCTGGTTTATGGCTTACTCCTTATTTTATTATTTGGATTGCAGTTCACTTCCTTCAGGAGCAGTTCACAGTCAGACAATGCTTCCGCTGGCAAATACTTCATTATCTGCTCAAGAGTCTTTTGATATGCGATCTTCTCCTGTTCCAGGGACTGAATTACAGTCTTCATTTTGTTCTCTCGAGTCAAAATAGTCTCCAGGCTGGATTCCAGACTCTGAATTTTAGCGTGAGCAACCTGTAAACAATGACATTATCTTTATAATAAATCAAGACGTTCTGAATAACATGCTTTATATTCTGATACGCTGTATGTTAAGGAAAGAACTTAACTACATAGATGTTCCAAAAAGAGACCTGTGTAGGCAGATGAGACAAGGAATGCCTACTGTGTGTCACACACACTATCTCCTTACAGTGGGCAGACCTATCCGAAGGATGTGTGAAAGCTTTACAGAAGGAAGGAGACATGCAAGTTGCAGCAAGCAAGGGACAGTTGAGAGCAACAAGGAACTGGAGCTGCAGGGAGAAAGAAGGAAATCAGTACCTGGCGTAGCACTGGAAGAAACAACTTGTCTGACAGTGATGGAGCAATCGGAACCCTATGTAATAGGGAGGCCAGTAACAAGTGGCATTCCTCAGG
>NW_010267152.1:0-426 GCF_000690775.1 Eurypyga helias | reverse complement strand
TGGTGTCATCTGCAAATGTACTGAGAGTGCACCCAATCACCTCTTCCAGGTTATTGATAAAGATATTATCAGAACTGGCTCCAATATTGAGCCCTGGGGAACACCACTTGAGACTGGCTGCCACCTGGATTTAACTCCATTCACAACAACTCTTTGGGCCCAGACTTCCGACCAATATTTTTACCCCACAAAGGGTACAGCCATCCAGGCCGTAAGTAGCCAATTTCTCCTGCAGAATGCTATTGGGCTTGGTGACCACTCCTGCCACCCCTCTTCAGTACTCTTGGGTGGATGCAATCCAGTCCCATAGACATCTGTGTCTAAGTGGTATTGCAGGTCACTAACCACACTTCCTTCATGTGTTGTGAGGTCTTCATCCTGATCCCCATCCCGGCCCACCATCAGCAGCTCCGAGGAGAAGGACTT
>NW_010267151.1:0-2991 GCF_000690775.1 Eurypyga helias | reverse complement strand
GTCACTGGCTGTGGTTAAACCATGGCACTGTGCTGATCTACCTATAGATTTGCTTATACCTATTGAGATGGCTAATAGCAATAAACGAGACTAAGATTTCAAACCTCTCTAAGTCCAATTACTGCACAGTTAGCAACAAGTAAGTTTTGTCAAAAAATCTTCTATACAAGTAATTTGATATAAAATTGACATAAAATTGGATATGCAACTAGTCATTTTAATGTTTGTGTCTCATGAAAATGTAATATCTGCATTTCCAGAAAGAACAAGTATAAAATATTGGGTTTTTTTTACTTTTTTTATTGTTGGTGGGGGCTTTGGCATGACAAACAGTGGAGATTCTGGAAAAGAAAAGACTGGTTGGAAAAAAAAAGTGTAATTGGAAAAGAGAAAACAGTAGTTGGGGCAGTGGGTCTCTGCAGGAACTGCAACCAGTACAACAGTCAAATTACAGCATTCAAAAAAACACAAAGAAATTCCCTCTCTATTATAACCTTAAGTTTTTTGTTTGTTTGTTTGTTTTTTCCTTATTCTCTTGTGTTTTCCACTTGCATTTTTAAAATTCTCTGTTGAGGAACAGGAAGTCCAAGCAGGCGCGGTCCTGGATTAGTGCAGTGATGGCTTCATATTAAAATCTTCACCTAAATGTCAGTGATGGCATGACTCCTTCAAGTATCCTAAAGCCCAATCATTGAAGAAAGCCCAAATTCATTTAATTAACTTGACTTACCTTCTTTTAACCTTCTTTAATTTACTGAAGTACTTTGAAATCCAGTTATGACAGAGATCACAGTGATACAATATTATCTACCCTCTGTGAGGGATACACTGCTCTAGTCTGTTAAATAAGAGTAATTCAGTCAGTGAACTGCTGAGGATTATGAATTCCATGGTGGAAAATATAAATTTAGCTTAGGAAAATAAATCCCCAAACCCTAGAGAATCTATACTGAACCGATATGAATCAATATAAATTGAAGTTTTTGCTAGATAATCCTAACCAGGATCCCTGCCTTTGAAAACTTTGTCTGATATAAATGGATACAGATCTGTGGTAAAGTAACTCATGGCTCAAACTCCGAAATAGATTTTATTGTTGCCAAGAGAATGTAATGCATGGCAGAGTAAAACTTCACAAAACACTTGATTTCAGTTACTGAAATAATATTTCTCATTTAATGCCAATGACTTAGAACTCTGCCCAGGTAAAATTAACTTTGCAGTTAGCATTATAAATCATCGCTCTAAAAATTCCAGTTGTATAAATCACTGGAAGAAAAGAGATGGCTAATTATAATTGATGGGGTGGAGCATCTCCGCAACCTATTTTCTTAAGGAGCTAATGCAGGAACATGGCTCTAAGAACACTGTGGTTTTTCTAGTAATTGCTGTAATCAGATCTGATAAAGTAGGTGAGCAGCGAGTAAGCGAACTCCTACTCTAACAGCAGGAGATTGCACCTGACCTTAATATTCACACCATGTGATGATGACTGCACACATCCTTGCCTTAAAGAAGTAGAAGTACAGTTAAAGGGTTTACAATTACGTCGTGTATAGGATCTATGCACGTTAACCTTGCACAATGGGTTGAGGGGGCAGCAGCCTTGCTCATCTGTGACTGCTGCTGAGTCTGGGGGTTTGCTGAATGTCCTGGTTTGGAGTTGCGAGTGTCAACCCAGTCTCAGAAATAGGTCACGAGGCTTTGAAAAAGAAAAATGATATGAATGGGTTGCTTAAGGACATGCTGGTGTCTGGGAAGAAACAGAACGCTGTGTGCTCTGCAGCCCTCACCTACAGCTGGCCTGGCACCTAGCAGATGGCATGAGGAATACTGCATCTGCTTCTGCAACTTAAACTTGTTCCCAGTTTTTCCCCCAAAAAGTGGATGAATGTAATGGAGCTTAAACAAACATAAAATATTTTCTTGTCCTCAAAGGGTTTACGAGAAGCTTGAGAATAGAGAGTGTTTATGCTGCTACTGTTCTGTCCTTACTTTTTCTAGCCTTTTCTTTATTTCTTTTTTTTTTTTTTCCCTGTTTTCTCATTGGCTCATACAAGACTGGACGAAATGTTAGCAAATGAACCTAAGGGAGCAATCCCACACCGGGAATTGCGCCAGATGATCTATCTAGTGTTCTTCATCTGTTCCATCCCTCCTAATGTACTTCTCACTGACGGGCTTCATTGACTGTCAGTATAAACTGAAGGAGTGGCATGGGTGTGGGTGTATTTGTAAAATGTTCCCTTGCATCGTCACAGGCCATTTGTCTTCTCCGGTGCTCTTTTTATTTATTTTGTTCTGTGGTGAAATTGTATGTTAATGGAGGCCATTTTAATTTAGAAATAGCAATAAGAAAGAAAAGATGGCATCTGTGGTACACTGCCTGGTCCTTCTACAATACAGCAGAGCTGAAGCAGAGCTGGCACCAATCACCATGAAGGCACAAGTTGTGAAGGAATCTTTCTTTTGCTAGCAATGAACCAACATGGTGGCTTCACCACCTTCTCCTTGCAGACAGACGTTGTGTAGGGAGTATCCTCTCCAGGCTGCCATTAATCCATTAAAGCAAAAAATGGTTAAACTAATAGGAATTTTCTTCAAAGTAATATCCTAGAGTATTATGATCTCTAGACTCCTGCTACAATAGGGCTAATTTAAAGCTTCCTGTGTTGGAAGTGCTCCAAAACCCTATCTGTTGATGCGTCAAATTCCCGAGAATTTAGTGTACAGTACTGTTAACATTAGAAATATGGTTTGGCTATCTAAATTTCCATTGTCTTTTAAAACCTTAGTTAATTGTTAAGTGAAGATACAGCAAAAGAAAAGATGTTAAAGATTCCTGCAGACTCTAAAACTTAACATATCCTGGGAAACTTTAACTCTGTGTATACACATCCATGTCATTCTTCACACTTGCAATTCTCTTTTAACCAAGGCAGCTGCTGAAGGTTTTTGGGATGTTTTTTCCCATCTTGTATTCCCCCCCCC
>NW_010267150.1:0-6552 GCF_000690775.1 Eurypyga helias | reverse complement strand
CACTTTTTTGCTGAAAAATCATATTTTGGGATTTGTTACAGTCCTTCTTACTGACTCCCTGAACTTTCTTTCTGATACCCAGTGGACTGGCTATTTTTCAGCATGGTAGACAAAGGTTAGTTTTTAAAACTTTCTCATATCTTAACACATCAACTCTCCCCACCTGGCAGTCATAGTGAGTTAATGGATAACTTTGACACTGTCCTGCTTTTTCGTCAGAGGCATATATGGGAGGTGGTGGAGTCACCATCCCTGGATGTGTTTAAGAGACGGGTGGATGAGGTGCTGAGAGATATGGTTTAGTGGCGGACAGATTCGGTTGGACTGGATGATCTCTAAGGTCTTTTCCAACCTATTCTATGATTCTATGTAGAGTATGGCCACTTCTCACCACTTCTGCCCTGGTGGTGTTGCAGTTTGGTCCGTTCAGTCTGTATTGCCAGTGGTACTATTGGCTTGCTCCTCTGCTACTGGAATGGCTTTCCTTTAAATTGAAAGTGGGGACTTTAGATTAGATATCAGGAAGAAATTCTTCACGGAGAGGGTGGTGAGGCACTGGAACAGGTTGCCCAGAGAAGCTGTGGATGCCCCATCCCTGGAAGTGTTCAAGGCCAGGCTGGATGAGGCTTGGAGCAACCTGTTCTAGTGGAAGGTGTCCCTGCCCATGGCAGAGGGGGTGGAACTGCATGGTCTTAAAGATCCCTTCCAACCCAAACCATTCTATGACAAATGCTCTTAGCTTCACAAAATGCCGCTGCCAATGCTTTCCAATTCTGTCATTCCCAACAGCAATGACAGGCAGTCAGGGCCTTCACCAAGACTTAGCTCTTCGCACCCAGTGTGTAAGCTTCCAATGCTGTGCTCTGTGGCATTGAGTGTGCTGCAGTCATGCCTGTTTCCACTTCTCAGCCAAACCCTCCTCTGCTGTCGTCTGTGCTGTTCTTGCCCAAGCAAGAGAGCAGCTCCCAGTCAAAATCTCTACAGGATTTACCACATCCTCTTCAATACTTGTTCCACGATGCGTACAAGCAACTGCCATCCAAGATTGGCAGGGCATGTGGGTCCTGACTGACGGCTCTCGTAAGCAGCAATAAAAATTGACCCACCCTATTTGCACTTTCTCTAATTCTTGTCTTCCTTTGACCTGACTTGCTTGTCATTCAACTGCACATCTTCTAGACTCGCTGAGTTCTGTTAAGGGCAAGATCTCTGGGTTTTCTGTATGTTGTTCTTTACTAGGCACTACTGTGCCTTGCACCGTGGTTTGCTGGTAGGCATGAATGCAAAATCGATCAGTGCATTTAATGGAGTGTGTTCATTTGTGTGATATTCTTACTGGTGTATTTTAACAGAGCAAATGAGCAGTGATGGAGTTAAAGGAACATTATCTATCACTGTGGGAACACTGCTCTTTGGGCACACGTTAGGAGAATCCCTCCAGTTAAAATAAATCGTGGGGTTCTTTTGTATAAGGTTTATTTTTTTGAAGTTCATAGCAATACTCCACATATTAATTAAACATTTCATTGGAGAGCTGTCCCCACCATGATCTGCATTCCCAGATCCCTCCCACAGTGAGCTTTATAAGGCACATCAGAAACAAATCACGTAGCAACTCTTGATCCAACAGGTGTGTTTTCTCCACTATTTGAGCTTTCCCATCCCCTCTTTGTTGTAAATTCATATGTTGATTGCAAGTCTCCTGTAAATTATTCTTCTTGATTACTAAAAGAACCTGTGGTTTTGTATTGTCTGTCTTGCTATACATTAATGATCCAGTTTCTCTTAATTTGCTGAGTTGCTTCCCCAGTGATCTCAGCAGATGAGGACAGTTTACACTCTGATAAGCCAAAATACATGAGAGTTCTTTTTGCCTGTCCTGGAGGCAGCGGTTAGAGGAGTGGTGGAAGGGACTGGGCGTATGTGCTAAGGTTTTGGGAGCTGCAGGGGTGGCCACTGTGGGAACAGAGCAGGGGTGTCCTGTGCCAATCACAAGTGCCTCCACACCATTCCACCCCTTGCCTTAGTCACACACACACTTTGTAATTGTCATTAAAATATACATTCATCACACAGTCTTTATGACTTTCACTTACATCAACAAAAGTTCCCAACAAAATCTTAAGTATCATCACAAAAGCAAAGAAAAACCCAGTGTATACACAATAAAACTCCCGTCTTTGTCCCATCACCACTTTACAACACATTCCCAGTTTACAGCACATTCCCAACACCAGCATCCACACAATTATTTCCCTCCCTGGTATACTTCACTCTGACTTTTCACTGCTACCTCTTTCAATTACTTTTGTTGCTTTGAACTCCTGAAGCCCCAGTTTTAGCAGCAAAAAGGTTGGTGTCATGTTTTAGGCCCAGACGTCAACAAAAGACCAGGTGGTCGCTCCCTCACTTATTCCCTCCCCCAGTGGGATAGGGAGGAGAGAATACAAGGAAAGGCTTGAGCGTTGAGACAGGGAGGGATCACTCACCTGTTATGGTCAGGGGCAAAACAGATTCAGTTGGAGAAGGAAACTCAATTTAATTAGTTACCAAATCAGATCAGAGTAGGGCAGTGAGGGGCAAAACAAAACATCTTAGAAACCTTCCCACCACCCGTCCCTTCTTCCCAGGATACCTCCTTCTCCTCTGCTGCACAGGGGTTTGGGGGATGGGGTTTCCCAGTCAGTTCACCCCACACTGTCTTGGGTTTCCCAGTCAGTTCACCCCACATTGTCTTCTCACACTCCGCCCAGCTCCAGCGTGGGCTCCGTCCCACGGCAGACAGTCCTCCATGAACTTCTCTGCCATGAGTCCTTCCCACAGGCTGCAGTTTTCTCCTCTCACTGCTCCGGCGTGGGTCCCTTCCGTGGGCGTGCTGTCCTTCAGGAGCGGACTGCTCCAGCATGGGCTGACCACAGAGTCACGGGCTCTTCGGGCACAGCCGCCTGCTCTGGCGTGGGGTGCTCCCTGGGCTGCAGGGGGGTCTCTGCTCCCCCGTGACCCTCCATGGCTACAAGGCACAGCCTGCCCTCTCCCCACGGGCTGCAGGGGAACCTCTGCTCCAGGCACCTCCGCCTGCCTTTCTGCACTGACCCTGGTGTCTGCCTTGTTCTCTCTCTTTCTACTTCTCTCTCTCCACTGCTTCTGCTGCTCTTTCTCTTTTTGTTTTCCTCTCTTAAATATGTTAATCCATAGTTCTGCCATGGCCAGAGGCAGTTTCGGCTTCAAACTGGGGGAGCTTCTAGCAGCTTCTCCCAGGAGCCATCCCTGTGGTCCTTCCTTGCTACCCAAACCCCCCACTGCACAAACCCAACCAACACAGTGGGGTAGCACTGGCCAACAGCCAACCTCAGCTGGTTGCTCACTCCTCAGCAGGACAGGGGAGAAAACAGGATGAGAAAATTCATGGGTTGAGGTGAAGGTAGGGAAATCACTTAGCAGTTGCCAACATGGGCAAAACAGACTTGAAAGACAAAAATTACTTTAGTACCAATTGGAATAGATTTGGGCAGTGAGAAACAAAATATTGGGTGACATTTTCCCCCTACATCGCCCCTTCCCTTTTTCCCAGGCCCAGCTTCACCCCTGACTCTTCTCCCCCCAGAGGGGTGCATGGGGTGGGAATGGGGGCAGGGGTTTTGGTCCGGTCATCACCGGTTTTTTTGGGCTTGCAGCCCCGCCGCCCCTCCTCCGCCTCCGGCCCCGGGGTCCCTCTGCTGCTTTCCATTCCATGGCTTCCTCCTCCTCAGCCTGTGCCACAGAGGCTGCACTGCAGCCCCCACTGTCAGTACTTGGACACAGACGCCCCGATATAGTCATGCATATCCCGTGGTTTTCAACTGAATATAGAATTGGGCAAAATGTTGTGGGTTTCAACTTGTGAAAAACAACATATGCTTTTACTGTGATTCTGTTAATAACGAATTTTGACTTGCTTCCTCCTCCTCAGCCTGTGCCACAGAGGCTGCACTGCAGCCCCCACTGTCAGTACTTGGACACAGACGCCCCGATATAGTCATGCATATCCCGTGGTTTTCAACTGAATATAGAATTGGGCAAAATGTTGTGGGTTTCAACTTGTGAAAAACAACATATGCTTTTACTGTGATTCTGTTAATAACGAATTTTGACTTCAGACCTACAAGGATACTAATGAATGCTTTGTATTTTATTTGGGATATAAGCTGTAAACAGATGAGCACCAATTTGGGAAACACTGCCTGAAGCGAGCAGTTTGTATCCAGAGAGCATGTAGGCGTCTGCAAGATCAGCTTTGATTTGCCATTTCAACAGTTGTTCCGTGTGGATGGATTTTTTTTGAATTTTCTGCAGTGAAAGGGGTGGCATCTCTAATATTGTTTCATAGCAGGTTTTAATTCCTGGCTGCTTTTTTATTTTTACATATGCTTACTTTTCCAGTTTACCCTGTCCATATCTGGCCCTCCACCTTGCTGCATATCTCCAGCAGCTAAATGGGGGATGTTGTCCATGTAGCCAGTCAATGCCTACATCAGATTGTGGCTTCAGAGCAGAGCTGTATTCTCATTCCTTCTCCCCAAGGCCGAGCATGTGTTGTCATAGAATCACAGAATGGTTTGGGTTGGAAGGGACCTTAAAGATCATCCAGTTCCAACCCCCCTGCCATGGGCAGGGACACCTTCCACTAGACCAGGTTGCTCCAAGCCTCATCCAGCCTGGCCTTGGACGCTTCCAGGGATGGGGCATCCACAGCTTCTCTGGGCAACCTGTCCCAGTGCCTCACCACCCTCTCCGTTAAGAACTTCTTCCTGATATCCAATCTAAACCTCCCCACTTTCAATTTAAACCCATTACCCCTTGTCCTGTCACTACAGGCCCTTGTCCACCTCTCCCACTCCCGGCAACCCAGAGGACAAGGGCCCAGTTCCGTTCACTGCATGACAGTGAAAATTATTTTGAATAGCTGCTCATTAACTGTGCACCAGTTATCTTGGTTTAAAAATGCTGAATGATGACATTAACGTTACATTGCCAAAAGTAGGAGTGGAGTTGGAATAACTAACAGTAGCATCATGATGTAAACCAGAACATGGGATGCTTTTCAAATAATGGCAGTTCATGTAGATATCACATGGAACTTAAAAGTTCTTGAGTCTCCTTCACATCTCTAAGAAGGCATTGCAGAGTAACAGGCAGGACTCTTCTGCCGTTTTTTTCAAGCTTGATGTCTTTTGCCCAGTTCCTTCCAGTGTGAATCCTCTAGTGCCCATCCCAGTCTGTTTTTTGGGTAACGCCCCCTCCTCCCCAATCCTTTTACTGCCAGGCTGTCATCTTCAAGCATCCAGTCTCATACTTGTCACTCCACACTACCTTTCAGGATCTTTGCCTTTGGTTTCCTTTCCCAAAAGGTGTCATTCACCCTGACATCACAACATCTCTATCCCCCACCTCATTCTTCTGTGTAATCTTTCTGTCCTTCCTCTGCCCTCTGGTTTCAGATGTTCACTCTTGTCACTTTTTTGAGGCTACTCTAGGTCATCTTCCAAATCACAGCTCCTTGTTTCCCTTCTTTCCTGCATCTTCCTTTTCAACACCCCACATCAGACCTTGAGGGGCAGCTCCCTTACCCTGTCTGCGCTTAGATGGCCCACTTGCTCTTCAGCACCTTTAAGTATAATTGAGCCTGTCTCGTTCTGTTTCTGTGTCCACACTCACTGGGAAAGATCAGACCTTGTAGCCCTGAGCTTGACTGGGAGAGTGCATAGGCCAAGTCCAGTGCTGGAGTGCCTCCTCACTGAGGAGGAATTTAGTTTTGAGGCTGTATAAGATCACTGCAGTGGGGTTTAAAAAAAAAAAAAAGATAGCGTGACTAAAATTAGGCAGAATTCCATTGAGATAGTGAAAGGAAACCTCCTGAGACAATACCCATCTCATAGCAAATTACAGTGCATCCCTGCTCGAAACGATAGAGGCCTGGCCCATTTCCAAAGGGTTCTTTAGGTTTTCTTAAGATTAAATGGCCTGATCAGTGCCCTGAACGCCAGCTTGAGGCAGAAATTTAGGGTGGAAGCAATAGACCTTATTGGTGAAAGTACAGCAGAGTTGTAGGAAACAGAAAACGGATCTCTGTGAACTTAACAGGCCATGTTGTTTGCATCATTTATGACTTAAACATTGTTTCAAATAAACTTAAAACCAACCTAGGTTTTTGAGCCAAACTACGTTGTTCTACCTTTAGATGGAAAAAGAGTTGTTACTAAATTCTGAAGTTTGCCATGTTGAGTATGGCGCCTGGGTTTTCGGTATTTCTCTCCTCAGTCCCATAATACACAAAGGTGAGACTGTAGTTTTCTTTCATAGGGTTTAGAAATATAAGAAATTTTAACATAGGATAAGAACAAACTGGATTTTGCATTATTTTTGTGTAATCAATATGTATCACTGTTTTCTGAAAATGAGGCTCTTCCATTTTTTCCAGGTCACTTTGTACTACACTGATCTATAGCGTGATTTTAATTGCCCATTTTCTCTCCTTCCCTTCATCTTTGACCTACTATAGAATCATAGAATGGT
>NW_010267149.1:0-753 GCF_000690775.1 Eurypyga helias | reverse complement strand
TCGCGCGCCGGGGTTGCAGTTTATCCCTGGTGCAGTTCTTTGAATTGCTGTCACAAATAGGTGACTCAGAGTTAATTAGGAAGTATGCACCGGATCAATGGGCTGCACAGCTCATTAGTTATTCCCCAGCCTTTTGCAGCGTTGGACCTCCGGCTCCTCGCCCCGTCTATACCCTCTTTAATACGCAACCCGGAGGGCTGGCCGGGAGCAGGGAGCGCTTCGGGTGAAGGGGGGCTGGGTGCGAAGGGGCGTGATGAATACGGACATTGAAGTTTCCAGGTTGCGTGTGAACGAGCCGCCGGGTCCTCTCTTGTCCCCCGTGTGTGTGTGTCCCCGCGCCTTATCCATCCCCTCCCGCCCCAGCTCTCAAACCGGCCTCCCGCACGGGCGTGGAGGGCCCTCGCCCGCACCGAGGTCGGAGGGACGAGCCCGGAATGTTACCAAAAACAAACAGGCACACACAAAAAAAAAAAAAGTGTGTGTGTGTGTTTATTGGAGCGTACGCTGAGAGAGCAGACAAAATCTCATTTGTCAGGCATGAAGGTGGGCTGTGTGGAAGGCTATAAATATACCGGGGAGGATTGTATCGCGGTCACTTTTCTGTTCTTCGCCATTTCTAAGGTGAGTGGCGGAGGCCGAGGGACCGGGCAGGGGCTTCTCCTGGTATTGTTTGTCCGTCTGTGATAGATCGGTCTAGACAGCCGCTCAGGCTCCCTGCGAGCTCAGGAACCGGAGCCTGAAAGGGAGAGTGGG
>NW_010267148.1:0-788 GCF_000690775.1 Eurypyga helias | reverse complement strand
AAACTCCATGATTCTGTGTTCCTGGTGCTATTACAGAGGGAAAGGGAAAAAGACGATTTAGGGAGAGAAGACCTGCCGGAGGGAGTGGGGAGGAGAATCCCGGGGGCGGGTGAAGACAGCCATGCTGGGGGTTTCTGTCTGTAGAGGGAGGGTCCGCTCTCCCCTCCGGCTGCGCTTCCTGCGTGCGGGTTTCCTGCCGCCCCTCGCCGGGCTCCACTCGCCCCGCTGCGCGTTCTGGCTGCGCAGCCGGGGTTGCCCCAACGCTCAGCCAAGCGGAGCCGGATGACCCCGGGACGATCTGTCTGTCTCACCTCTAACGTGCAGATTTGTGGGGTAATTTTGGCGTGACTGATCCCTCCTGTGTTCTAGAGAAACAACAGGGGCTCCTTTGAAAACATTATATATACTTTTAATCTCACGAGCATCCCGCCCCAGCCTCCCGCTGCGCTAAAAGAGCTACGGTCGCTCCGTCAGGAGGAATTATTGTGGCTCAAAGCTGGTTTTTAAGGCACGGTTGCAATACATTCAGGGAGATTTTGGCCAAGTTGACTCTCTTCTAATTATTCATATTCGTTAAACTGAAAAATGCCTCTGCCTGTCTGCGGCTCTGCCTCTTGCTGC
Source organism: Eurypyga helias (assembly GCF_000690775.1). Taxonomy (NCBI): domain Eukaryota; kingdom Metazoa; phylum Chordata; class Aves; order Eurypygiformes; family Eurypygidae; genus Eurypyga; species Eurypyga helias. The sequence continues at coordinate 167 of NW_010267148.1, read as the reverse complement.
GTTACAGAACTGTTTGTCACAACCTCGGCAAGCAGAGGGACCGTCCCGCCCCCTCCTGCGGCGCTCGGTGCTGGGTCACGGGCCCCTGTTCCAGGTGTCAGCGGTGACAACCGAAGCGTGCTGTCGACAAACGCCGGCGGCAGCCTTCCGCATGCCCCAGCCTGCCC
>NW_010267147.1:13879-17067 GCF_000690775.1 Eurypyga helias | reverse complement strand
TGTTTTTTCCCAAGTCCAGCGAAATCTCCAGGATCGCTTTATAAAACGCCGGGGCGCCGGCTGTTTCGTCTGACGGCTGTCAGTGCATGCTTTCTGGGCGGCCTCCTTTCCTCCTAATTTCTGTTTTCCCAGCGTTGCAAGGAAAACGGCCTCTTCCTGCCTCGCTGTTCAAAGCAGGACAGCGTCGTTTTCAGCTGCGGCCTCGATCCTGCTGTAGATGAATAAAACCAAATCAGGGAGTCAGGAAGGACCTTCTGAAGCTGTCTGCAGCGTCACTAGTTAAAGGATTTTTCAACGAGCCGTAAGAGCTGGGGTGGCACTGCTGTGGGGTGGGATCACAGGCTTTCCACAAAAGCCCTCAGTGGAGGTACATTTCTCTGACCTGTGAGCAGCTCACACTGTTGGGTGTTCTCTGCTTCTGTGGTAGGAGGTTGATGAAGATGATCCAGAGCTGCCTCCTTCCTCCTGTCCTTCAGTTGATCCTCCTCTCCCGTTAAAGTGTGTTGTTCGGGGGGGTAGCCAACTGCAAGCACAAGATAAAGCAGATGGATGTAGTGTTTGTCAAAACCGCTCTGGATCTGAGGTTGGTCTTTAGAGCGGGTCTTGGCCGCATACGGAGAAGCGGATTGAGGGAGGGGATTCTCCCCCTCTGTTGAGACCCCACCTGGAGTGCTGCGTCCAGCTGTGGAGCCCTCAACATCAGAAGGATATTGACCACTTGGAGCGAGCCCAGAGGAGGCCAGGAAGATGCTCAGAGGGCTGGAGCCCCTCTGCTATGGGGACAGGCTGAGAGAGTTGGGCTTGTTCAGCCTGGAGAAGAGAAGGCTCCGGGGAGAACTTGTATCACCTTAGAGTGCCTGAAGGGGGTACAAGGAAGTTGGGGGGGACTTTTTACAAGGGCCTGTAGTGACAGGACAAGGGGGAATGGGTTTAAATTGAAAGTGGGGAGGCTTAGATTGGATATCAGGAAGACGTTCTTCCCGGAGAGGGTGGTGAGGCCCTGGCACGCGTTGCCCAGAGAAGCTGTGGATGCCCCATCCCTGGAAGTGTTCAAGGCCAGGCTGGATGAGGCTTTGAGCAACCTGGTCTAGTGGAAGGTGTCCCTGCCCATGGCAGGGGGGTTGGAACTGGATGGTCTTTAAGGTCCCTTCCAACCCAAACCATCCTGTGAGTCTGTGATAACTCTGTTGACAGACAACCAAACCCTTCCCCGCAGCAAGCGAACTCCAGCACCTGACATTCCAAGGTTTCATACAGATAACATGGCATGAAATCTGCCCTGAACGTTTTCATCTCTCGGCTGGTGGATTGGGAGTGCGTGTTGAACTTCAGTTCCGCAACTGTCCCAGGTAAGACTGTGCTTTTTAACGAACAACATGGAATTGCACATTTTAAGACTTCAAAGACATGACATGAACTTCCATGAATTGCTGATTAGACTTTTATTAAGCATTTTTTAAGATGGAACAATCTAGGGTATTGTAGAGGCTGAATATTTTCATGAAAATCAGGCTGATGAAGCAGCTGAGCACCTCTCCCTGTGGTAGTACCGTACCGAGCATCTCCCTGATTTGAATAGTCTGACATCCTGGAAGTCCTTCGGAGTGTCGGGAAGGTGGCTGCTTATCCTCTGGTGAGCCATGCTGGGCAATTCCCAGTAGCTCGCTGTGAACCAGCTGTAGGCAAGGGCAGACGGGTACGGCACGCTCCCGGAGCGGGACGCACCGAACGGTAACGTGCCGGTCGTCACCCAAGTCACCTGAAGGTGTCCCAATTAAATGAAATTACCATCCCAACTAAGCAGCTGTCCTTGCCGCAAGTATCATTAGGCGTAAATTGATTCCTTGGGAAGCATCTTGATTAAGCAGTTTTCTAATTAAGCAGCGCACTGTAGTAGTTAATGAGAATTTATAGATCGATGCAGTAAATGACAACAGCTTCTTGCTGGCCAAAGCTGATTTACGTACGTTCTGTCAGGACGGTGGGGTCAGCAGTGCCCGTCATGCTAACGAGGACTAGGATGAAATGGGGGCCATGGTAGCGAGAAGGGGCTGTGCCAATTCCTGTCTTGCCATCCACACACCTGTGGGGGAAGTTGCTGGAGAGACTCTGTGCGAGCCAAGCAAGTTGTGGGGCGCCGGACCCTGCTGAGCAACTCAAAACCGGCTTTATTATTTAACTGCACACTAGGACACGCTTTTAAATCTGAAAGACGGTGTTAGGGTACAGCACACAGTCTGTGTGGATTCATGTAACGTACTAAGTAAAAAAAAAAAACCCACAAACCCAAACAAAACCCCACCAAATAGAACCCAAACAAACAACAAAACCAAATGTCCAGGTCAATTAAAATTAAGAGTTGAAATTATGTCACTGTATTTTCTGTGTAAAATACATATTGGTAAACCCTAGAGTTTTAGCACCCTTCTTTGCCTTTACCTGACTTTTTAAATTCTTAAATTTAAGAATTACCAAAAACTGTTAGCAAAATGTACATTATAACTGTAATTTCAAGCTCCTCTCCACTACCAGTGAAAAATACAGATTCACCCGTGTAGCTGAACGTTACTGACCCAAGAGATGAGGGGAGCCCCGTGTTATCCCAAAACTGTCACCTTCTCGCTGTTTCCAGACCCAATGGCTGGAAAACCAAAAGGAGCAGCCGGCCGGGTTTGTTACGGGCAGGTTTGGAGAGGCGGGAGGGAGCTGCGCTAGAGCCGCCTGGACACTCCAGGTCTCGAGGGCACGTTGGCGGAATTCCGTCCTCTCCCCCTCCCCACCAGTGCCTCTCATTGCGTGTGCGGACACCCCGCGAGGGAAGCTCTGCCCCACGGCCCTGCACAACTTCTAAAAAAAACCACACAGACAATGTAGAGGCAGGTTTTTTTCCCGACAGAACTGTGCCAAAAGTCCCATTTTCAAGATGTAGTGGAACGATCACTGCGGGGTGCTACGGGGACAGGCTGCCACCGCCCGGCCATTCCAGTGGGAGAGGGAAGGTCGGAGCCCAACACAGGGAGGTTGTGAATCTACGACATTCCAAGTTTCCCCGTGTAACACCGTAATCACAGGCTAAATCCTGTCCTGCTCCCCTTTGGTCGTCCCCCCCTTGCCCAGGTCTTTCAGCTGCGGGAGTGATGGATGATTAGATATCAGGAAGAAGTTCTTCCCGGAGAGGGTGGTGAAGC
>NW_010267147.1:13507-13846 GCF_000690775.1 Eurypyga helias | reverse complement strand
GTCCCTGGAAGTGTTCAAGGCCAGGCTGGATGCATCCACAGCTTCTCTGGGCAACCTGTCCCAGTGCCTCCCCACCCTCACTGTGAAGAAATGATGCCCTGAATGCCCCGTTTCAGTGATTTTTTGGGGTATGCATGAACCTACGGCCCCAGTGGGATAAGCCAGGTGGGATGCAGGGAAAGCCTGGTTCCCACATGCCGACGTGCTCAGTGTGCACTCCACCTTGAAAGAGCGGGAGCCGTGTTTCTGCAGGAAAACAGCAGCAGTCATGGTCAGCACACGGCGATTTTTGGCCTTGCTGAAGGACATGATCCAGCTGCCAGGGATGTCGCCGCAGCA
>NW_010267147.1:0-13281 GCF_000690775.1 Eurypyga helias | reverse complement strand
TCCAGGTGGGGTCTCACCAGAGCAGAGTACAGGGGCAGAATCCCCTCCCTCGACCTGCTGGCCACACTTCTCTGGATACAGCCCAGGATACGGTTGGCTTTCTGGGCTGCCAGCACACACTGCCGGCTCATGTCCAGCTTTTCATCCACCAGTACCCCCAAGTCCTTCTCCTCAGGGCTGCTCTTGATCCATTCTCCACCCAGCCTGTACTTGTGTTTGGGATTGCCCCGACCCAGGTGCAGGACCTTGCGGCCTTTGTCTGCGTAAGAACATCCAAGAACGTAACAAACCCACCCGAGGGGTTGGCTCGGAGAGCTTGGGCCTCTGCTCAGGCTTAGCACAGGAACAACTTCAGCTGCCACACCACAACCCGAACCTCCAGTGCCCAGGGCATGCAGCACCCAGATCGCTGTCTTTAAAACTACGATTCCAGGGAAAAAAAATACTGTATGACCACAACACGCATGACGGGAAAAAATTAAAGCAAGGCCACTGCTCACCCTCAGTGGTTACGTCATAGCCACACGTGGGGTTGGCTGCTGCAGCCAGTTTGACAGGATTCCCTTGCCTTTGAGACAAATACAAAACCCCACTTTCTTTACTTCCTCGACTGCACTGAACGGACGGTTATAAAGGTCAGCTGTCCTCAGAGGGCAGCACTAGCCAGGGACAACAGCAGCTGACCAGAAGATGGGCTTCTCGGCTTGTGCACGTCTGCCAGTGTCAGCACAACACTCCTTCACCCCCAAGTGCCGCTGGCCTAGAGGGGCCTCTCAAGCCCACAGCCCCAGCTGCCTCCCCGTACCCTCATTCTGACACAGCCCTGGTGGGGAAAAGGTACACACGTAGGACTGGATTTTCGGAAGACATGAAGTATTTTTTCATCTGCATTTTAAGGTAAGTTCCTGTCAGCACGCTGGTCTCTCTTCTCACGCAGCTGCGGCCCGTAACAAAGACACACCATACATGAGGTACAAGTTAGGAACCTAATCAGCCTTGAGGATCACACCTTGCTACTTAGGGTTCACTGAAAAATTAATAAATACTACTTTCCTCCACCCGAGTTACAGGTCACACAACATTCGGCAGCGGAGATGGATGAGAGGGAATGCACACATTCAAGAGCGAGATAAGCAAATCTTCCCCAGTACAGAAATGCAGCAACGTCTGTTCTAAGCTTTTGGCCCAGCCCCCTCTAAGAGCTGCCTTGCACTCAGTTTTCCACATGAAGCAATTTCTGTTCAGCTGTCTCTGCAATGGTCCTCTCGGCAGGAAGTCCACACCAGTAACAACCTGCTCATGGAATTCAGAGAATAACAGTGCTTCACCTTTCCTGGACCACTGTCAGTGGGAATCTCCAAACCGTACTACCTCCGGGAAGATGTCACCGCAAGGGAATCCAGACGTTTGTAAAGAAACCACAAACGAATGCCGAATGCGCTTCTGACATGTCTGAGAAATTAAAATCGCTCACCCCAGCAGAGTTGTGATGAGCAGGGAGCAGCTAAAGGCCTTGCTGTTTCACGCGCAGAATATTACATGTACTTGATTTTGGCAGCTTTACGGTTTTCTGAGATCTTAGAGCTGTGGGTCTGACTAGAAATTAAAAGCAGTAAAAGTCATCTTACAGCTTCTTGGAAAGAACAGGAAACTGCTTTAAAACAGGAAAAAGGGGGACATGAGCTTCTCTGCAGTGGAGACAACAATTCACAGCAAATTGCTTAGATTATATTCATCCCCCAGCATCTCTTCATGTTAGGAATGTGTCACCTAAGGATTAATGAAAAGGTCATTACAGTGAAATGATGCACTGTGTCCTGAGAGGGTAACAGTACACATGCTTTTACTAGGCCGTGCCTGAGTGCTTCTCAGGTGCTGGCATAAATTAACCACCGGACACCTGCAATATTCCCGAAGTCATACAGTAGTAGGCCATGTGCTTTAACTAGGCTGTGGCTATGGTTTTGGTAACAAAGCAACTCCTTCTTAGTGCCCGTACAAATTAACCAGTGGACAGCTGCAGTACTCTTACGAAGTAGTAAAGTGGATTTGGCCGAGGAATTTGGAGTCACTACTTTGGGGTTTTTTTCTTGTCTGCCACAGAAGTTCAAAAATGTGACATGACACCATGCTTAAGTATCCTCTAATTTGGTCTGAAGTCTCCAACAAGGTGAAGGCCACTGCTCTGGCGTTGCAGCATTTGACTCAAGGCAAGAATCTTCTGTCAGCTCAGAGCGATGTTTACCATCAGCTAGCTCTTGGTCTTGGCAGGCCGCAGGTGGCACTTGCACAGCAGAGATGACATCTCTTGTGTAGGCATTTATTGCACCTTCAGCGACAGAGTCTTGTTGGCTTGGATTGCAGGATCTTTCAGATAAGCCAATATAGTCATGGTCAGCAACTACTGCACCTTGTAAAACGCAATGGTTGCCTGTAAAAGAAAAGTAGCCGTTAAATCAGGTCCTTCTGGTTTACTGAAAACCATACTTAATGTTAGCAAGATTACGAGTTTTTTTTTGCGATGTCACTGACTACCTTGACATCTGTCATCACCTACTGAACTAATACCTTAAATGAAGGGACACGCAGATTATTCCTTTTTGCACAAGCACACACACACACAGAAGTATGGCTACTCCAATCTCTTGCTGGGAAATCCTAATGCAACTTGACAGGCTTTTTTAAGAAATAAAAAAAAAATAAAACACCACACAAAACAAACAGTTTTACAGAATTCAGAGACAATGGTGATAGCTACTGTGTAGTGCTATCAAGCTTTTCTTTTACCCAGTACATGGTTACAGCGTTTGACTTTTCAAAACGTGTTCAAATGAAAACAGTCTGACCAGACCAATTAGGAGTGTAACTGTCAACATGGTGTAAATGCTTCTGTTCCAAAAGACGAGCTCAGGGCCTATCTTCTTGCCCACAGAAGGGGCTTACACTGAAATTAGGGGTTCTGTTGAATTAGAAGAGCTGTCCAGCAGATACATATCTCTGTACAGGAGGCTACAAATTCCTTTGTGAGATGTGGGTCCAAAGAGGGAGCTACTGTGGAGGTGAACCCGCACTTTTCTGGCCATGTTTCTCAACGGATGTGGCCCAAATCTGCCTGTTTGCACTCCTGAACCATTTGAGCACTGGGCCCAGAGGCATTCTCTCGAGTTTAATATTTAAACCACAGCTACACTCAAACAAGAAAAACAAACCATTGCTTCAGGCAGACAAATGTATGTACATCCTGGAACCTCTGCCTGGCCGTAAAGACACTCAGGTAGCAGGCAACCCAGGAGTGTCCAGCCTGCTAATCTGTCATGCCTGTGCCAAGGGCTCTATCAAGGCACTGGCTCAGGATTTATCTTCAGACCAAGAGTGTTACAAAAGGTGGTGAAAAGCTACCTTGCTTCCGATTGCCCGTTCTTACCAGGGAAAGACTTTTCCCCCCCAAAAAGAGCACGCACTCCGCTTTCAGGCTTTGCCTTTTCTTTTAAAGGTTCCCAAACTCACATCTAAAGCATGATAAAGATACACTTCAGATTTTTGGAAGAAGGTAAGCAGAACACTCCATAACCCTTACGAAGTTGGTAGGCAAGGCTACAGACACCCTCACCTAAGATGTACTTTTCCCACATTTATTTCACAGAGAACACTGCAAATGCTTTGTTCCCATCCAAGGTTTTGCCACCACTCTGGTGGGACAGCCACCAAACTGACACTGCAGGAGTAGGGATAATAAATGAGCTGCAGGTAGAAAAGTCCACCCCTGCTAATAAGGAGCAGTCCTTTGTTACAAAGGTACACGCGTTTCTTCACAGATGCTACTCACCATGTCGTTCACTGCCCAGCTTCACCTTCTCTTATCCAACTGAAATAATACCCTTCTATAGACTGCTGTTAGGCTGGTTGATAAAAGCTGGCAATTCTTTTGACAAAGCTTGGTTTGCCTCTCCACACAATGTAAAAACATATGAACACCGATCTGTAACTAAGATTTGTAATTGATACCCCACCGAATTTTTTGCCTGGGTCAGACAACTACTCCTTAGTCACTTCCTGGGAAAGGGAAGAAGTGATTTTACCTACTGCTTCTGCAGTATTCAGTGGTAAACATATTAGGCTGTGATCCTACAAAAGACAACTACATACGACTTTTTCAACTGTGATACAATTTACCAAAGTCATTGCGACAGCTGGAGATTGATCTGTATGCTTGACATGCACGCGACTTCCTCGTTATTGATCAGCAATTTAATGAGAAACTGGAAGCCACAGTGACCATCCAGCAGTAGTGTCCTGGAGACGTGACCTGACAGCAGTATCTCAGTTACGAGATCTGTAAACTGGCATAAATACCAGCTTCTCACATGAAATTCCCAAATTAGTTTCATTTTTGCAAATCCCCATTTTAAGAAGTGATGGAAGAAATTACTGTTTCAACACAGTTTATGCATTTTCAAGAATCAAAGCTTCACCATGCATGCAATAGGGTGGGAACCGTTCTGCTTTTCAAGAAGCTTGAAGTAAAAAGCAGCTTGTTCTGTGCCAGAAGTCTTCTAAACACTGAGTATTCCTTTTCCTCACGACGCCTGCGCTGCTCAAAGACAGTGTGAACAGAAAAGCAACAGCTGCCACTGCCCGATTAACACGGCAGCCTGGCAAAAGGACACACTGAATATGTAAAAGCAAGAGTGGCAGTTGATTACACAAGCCTTTGGGAATTTCTATTGCAGAGCATGACAGTTTTACTTGCTCTGGTAAGGTAAACACCGTTACTTTTTCAGCAGCATGATCTACAAGTCAAGTCTCAAAAAAAATCAGTTCTGATTTAGACTTTCTATTTTGAGGCTCTACAGGACACTGTCATTAAAAAGAAAGTCTAAACAGGTACCATCTGCACTATTCAGCCCAAGGAGAAAAAAAAAAAAAGGTTTCCACTGCACAAGCAAAATGACTGTGAATCCTGCCTACACCAAAACAGAAGCACAGCCAGAAACTGCCCTGTGAGTACAGTTCAGCCTAGTTACGCTTCCAGCATGTTTTCACCAGCCAGCGTGAACAGGCCCAAACCACGGGTTGCAAGAAACATCGATGTAAGCATTTTGAACAGACTCTGAAGATGATCCATTAGCTCTGTTTCATGCCCGGCACAGGTCTGAAGGCACCTGCTGTTCTCCTTACTGAAAACTGCAATTGTTACGTTATTACCCATGTTAGTTCAACTCTGGTTTTTGTTCACACTGATAACCTAACACCAAGACATGACAGAAAAGTTAAAGAAGTTGGATATGTATGTGTACATACATAAACCACACATCACACATATATACCTTTGTCACTGGACCCTCTTACGTATGGCTTGAGGTGCGACATCTTGATGGGCCTTTTCAGCCTCGATCCTGTGGCATCTCTTAGGATTGCACAGCCATTATCCGTGATATAGTCTATAATACAAGGACCAACCCATTCTGTCTGGAAACGACCATCTTTCCACCAGTTTTTTCTTTGCCTGAGGACTTCATGACCAACTTTAAGTCGAAGGGTATTTAATTGCTTTGGCTTCCTTCTGACGGTGGCTTTGTTTCTGATTTTTTGTTCATCTGAAGTGTTTTTCTCCACCTGCAGAAATATGCATGAAATACATTTACTTTTTCCAAAAGTAATGATGCATTTTCATAAAGTTGGTTAGTAATGCAGAAGGATAACATTAAATGGTTTGGATGGGTGTAATCCATAGCATGTAGGGCTGGAGAGTTCTGAAGAGATTGATTTTGTCTTCATAAATCAGTAGCCCACAGACAAGGGTTTTCAGCTTCCAATGATATGCAGCCCTCAAAGTCAGATACGCATCTTTTGGCAACAGGTCTCTAAGATTACTCCCTCCAAATACATGAGAATTGGTACACTGGAATCTAGGGATCATGGGTGAAGGGAAAAAACCCACACAAGACACCAAACATAACCCCACCAAAATCTACCCCCAAAACCACACTACCACCCCCCAGCATTTAAAAACTTTCTATTTTTACCCCTCAAGCCTTTCCATCTTTATCTTCAGCCTTCATAATAGTAAACTTTGAATATATAGCATTTACCTGGCAATCTGAGGTTCTCTCTTCTTCCTGTGCTTGATTGGTTTTTCTAGTTGCTTCAAATATTTGGGCAAACAAACAGCACTCTCCTTCCACACATATATTCATTGGCTCAACAACATGTGGGTTACGATTAAACATTTGGAAATATGGAGAGTTTTGATCTGGCTCCTATTTAAATGGCAGAGCAAAAAAAAAGTACATTTCGCATATAGCTTTGTAGATATTTGGGGTGATTTCAGTTAAAAGGGGAAGAACCTTCACATACCCTACTTGTCACATTGAAAGCATAGGCAATAGCAGACAAATGTTCATCCCAATCATTTGGATGGTCAGCACAGTATTTGTTAAGGAAAGCTTTGATTGTCTTGCATGTTCTTTCATTCACGTCCTCAGACAGATAAGACAACACAATTTGTTTCATTCCAAACAGTGCAAACAGTTCTTCATTTATCTTCAAAAGCAAAAGAAAACAATTACTGAAAAAGCTTCCCTCTTCTATATCCCTGTTCAAGTAAAGAAACTCAGTTTTCTGTCCCCTTCACTGACGTGATGGTGACTGAGGAAAATTCTTACATACGTATTCCCACCAAACAGCTCCGGGTTCAGAGCGAGAGCTAAAGGAATCAGTATGGCCCAGGAGCCAGTAAGTGGTGGTTTCTAAACACGTTTCTGCTACTAACTCAATCTGTCATTTCCCCCATATCACAGTCTCATGATTTTTTCATCGCTGAAAGGATCAAAGTGTGAGATGTTCTTCATAATCACTATGAGCCAATGTCAAAAACACCCTTAGTTGTCCACAAACCTGGACAACATGGATAAGTGAAACGCAGCATATTGGAGTGTGAAAGCTTGTGCCAGTTCAACTGAGTGACAAAACCTGCACTATGACTGCCAGGAAATCATTTTGCTTTGTTCTTTACCCAAAGAATAAAACCCTAGGAAATGCTGCATAATGTTAGAATTGCAAATAATCAGTTTGACATTTTCTGTGTGTGCTAACTTCTTTTTTTTAAACTAAAAAATATTTGCAGTCTTTTTCAAGAACGGTCTAAAATTCACATTTAATACAGGGAAAATGTATTTTTTCTTGGAGGAGGGGGGAAAGAAACATGCAGTATAAAGACTTACCTGATAAACAAGCTCCTTCCCTTGATCAATAGGCATTTTTTGAGGTGGCCCATATAAGAAAAACACATTTATGATTGCCTTAGCAATTTCAGCTGCTGAAGTGTCACGCAGAGGCAAGATAACAGCCCATCTTGTAAACAAATCTGTCATTATTATTATGTACTTGTGGCTTCTGTTGGTAATATTAAAAGGTCCCACTAGGTCTATAGTGACTGCTGTCCACGGGTCCTCTGCTTTGATAGAGTGTGCTTTGGGTGCTGCGGTGGGTGTATTCTTTGCCACTTGGCAATGCCGGCAAGCATAAACCTAGTGCAAAAATCAGGGAACAAAACCAAACAGCAGTGAATACCAGGAGCAGCACACACACACGAATTCATAGCTGAACTCTCCTCATCCTGAATGAACTGAGCTCTTTCAAGTCCACGGTATAAATTTTAATATCCATTATCATCTGCAAATACTAAAGGAAATATGAAGCAGCTGGGATAGAAAGTCCTAATTACCCCCCTTTTGGTTCTAAGGTATATGCTGTGGCTGAAAAACACTGCAAGTATACAAAATCTTCCACGCATAACGTGGATCAGCTTTATCTACAGGACAGAAACCCTTTGTTGTAGTCTAAATTGAAAGCAAAGACTCATTTTCAGTTCATGTTGCAGTTGCACATGAACCAAAAGTATTCAGGTGATGCAGCAAACTGATAGCAACAGTAATTTGGCTATAAAGGACATTTACATAGTTTCCTCGAGGATCACATTCTGCCTGGGGGTCAGATATCTTTGGGTGAAAGAGGAGAAGGAATTTTGCCAAGCACTGATTTGCTTAACTGTTGCCTGAACACAACACACTGTAAGGCAGAGGGACCGTTTTCATACTCTTATCTGCCAGCAGCCACTCTGGCCTTGCGATAGTACACTGCATCCTAAAAAATATATGAGAGTCCTTGCAAGAGAAATCCCTCTGAGGGATCAGATGCGCCCTGCGTAGTGAAGGTGGTATGGCTGCCCACCACTGGGTAACATACATCCACATGCCAGCCCTGTGGTCAGTAGTGAGAGAGAGAAGAAAAAGGAAACACTACGCTTTGCCAAGGAGACTGACTGAAATGTGACTGTAAGCTCACGTTTCCTCATCAGGAAGCAGTATGGGTGCTTGCTGTGACAAAGTCATACGATTACAAAACATTTATAACAGACTACATTAAAAAAGAAACATCCTGTAGCTAGACCATACCCACTGCTTGACGTCATTTGTTACAGAGGTCCAGTAGTAATTAGATTCCACTAAAGTCAGTGTCCTCGATATGCCGTGATGAGTGCCAGCAGCATTTTCGTGGCATTTCTCAAGCACCTTTTTCTTCTCTTCATCTGTAACAACTACCAGGCGCATTTGTTTTCTGTCTTTTCCAACATAGAACAACTTATTTTCTGAAAGAAGAAAAGTACCAGCTAATTATATGCAAGTGCTTTGTCTTCACAGTTTACTAAACAACTGAGCATGAGTCGGTACAGAAACTTCAATTCAATTCTGTGTAAATGTAGCTTTTGGTTCACAGATACTTTAGTTACTTCCTCCAAAAAGCCAGTTGTTTCCTATGTTTATTAAACTGGACACGAGGCAAGTCAGAACACAAAAAAGCATTCCCACGGGAGGTCTGACTGAAACACAAGCTAATGCTGGGCGTGGGAAGGGGCAGTAGGACATGTTATGAGACTCACTGTCTGCCCGCCAGCAACCTGGCCTTGCGATTCACCCCTTCAGCTCCTTCCGGCCTCTCCTTTACAAAGACTTGGCAGGTGTGGTGGGACTGAGAGCACAGCAGACTACAAAGGATTACATACACCCTCACAGGAATGCTGTAAAACCGGGAAGGGCAAGGAGGCTCTAAGGTGATAAATGGCAAAGCCATCCATCCATGCACTTCTGCCCAGCCACACATAGCATCCTCCAGACCAGACCGAGCATTCCTTGTCTACAGCTGCAGATTCGGATTTCCCTTCCTGTACTCGTTGAATTACGGATTGCAATGGCTATGTACTTCCCTAGTACCTAGAACAAGGTTTGGCTTTTAGCTAGCTATATAAATCCCTCCTGGACAGGACTAAAGCAAATTGCGTTTGTTTCTTTAAACATCCTGTTATATATTAAAAAGGGTTAAACAGAGTGACTATTGCCTAGAAATGTATTGAAGTATGCTGCAGAGGAAAAGACCAGTTTCTTTTTTTGTATCAGCAAATCTTCACCTAAAAATAGATTTTCAGAGTAGTCTGAAAGAGTATTTTTACCTTTGAAAACAAATTTTTTGGCTGCTCTCCTGATTCCACTTCTTTCACTTGATAATGTTGTGGGATGATACTCCCCTGTTCGCTTGTAGTATGCGATCTGCTTCAGGTGGAGCCCACCATTTTTCCCACTTCGGACCATCGCTAAACAGAACAACATGCACAATATTTGTTAGATGGAGCCACTGTCAGAGGAGCACATCTGCAGTTCTTACCGATTTCTCTGTAGTTCAGAGGTATCCTGATAATGTAGCATCTCGGACGATGTGACACCACTCACTGTACTGCTCTTGATATTCCCATGCTTTCACCAGTAAGGAGCACTGACACGCTACTTCTGTTCTATGCAAAGTTGGTTTTGCCAATCTATACTTTAAACCTTCCAAACAATGGAGACTTCTGCTGTATTCACTAGATGGGGAAAAAATGAGACTACAGAGAAAGAAACTGTTCTTCTTGTTCTTAAAACATATGGATAGCCCAGATATGTCCTGGAGATCAGATGTGTCTGAAGAACCACACTAGTTGGGAAAAAACAAACACACAAATATGAAAAACCAGCTGCCCAGAGAGAAACTGACAGAAATTTATTTTATTCATTAATTCATCTGACAACTAGATTCTGAAGTTCCAAACAAGACTCTGCATGTAAGGTAACGATTTGTTCCCTGACACAGGCTCACCTCCCCGATGCCATTAATAAATTCAATGTCCATAGTAAAATGCGTCATTGGTACAGGAAAAAAGTTTGGGTAGCATCAAATTAATTAGCAGTGAATGACAAGCAGAAATATTCATGCAGGCTCCATGCTATTTCAGTGTGGGGTTTTATTTTTCCCTATCTGCTCCAGCAGCAATGAAGATGTAGGTGGAATGGCAGTGTGAACCTGCTCTAATTGATGTCGAGAGGGATCAGGCTTGGGGTCTGCCATGTCATAATTTTTACTGAACGCTTGTTATCTGCAGCATTAAGCAAATTCCTTCCTTATCTTGCCAGTGTCCCAAGACTAGACAATGTGACAACACTCAGCCTGCTAAAAAAAGTAATCAATTTGTTTGCGATATCTGTTAAGCAGCACATAATTATGGGGAAGTGACAGTATCCAGCCACACTGGAATCCATGTTATCTCATGATACGTTGATGATATTTGAAAGCCAAATGTGTAAGTCAGGATGTTTATTTTTCAATTTATAGAGTCTCACCCACCTTTACTTTACTGGGGATGGGAAGGAAGTAAAGAGCTCTAAAGAGTGATTATGCCTGCTTTTATTCACTCCTTCCCTCCCAACAAATGAAACGCTGGATGCTATTTCTAGAACATCATAGTCTGATAACACAGCAATGTTTAGCCCAGCTGTGTATGTAATGTCAACTGTGCACCAGGAACTTCACATTCACACAGTGACCTTTGCCCCACTGAATACTTAATTTTGCACAACCTGGAGCTGGCTTTCAAAAACAGCCAAGTCTCTTGTCACACAACATTAGAGTTTCAAAGTAAAATTCTCATACCTAAGAGAACTAGCACACAAAAATTTCACCTACAACCCTGTCTGTGAGGAAAGAGAGTGTTTCAGAACAGGAGGCGTGAGGCCTGAGCAGAGTACAGTTTCATTTACATTTGACAGCACAAGCCAAAGCAACCCACTGAGTTGGTAAATTGGATCTCTAACAGAAATGAAGGCAAGGCTACCATGAGAAAATTCGTATTTCTGTTGTTTTAAAGGAGTTGATTAACTAGTATTTCTGACCGTAAAAGAATACTGGTGAAGAGCTATTAAAATGTCCTATCTGCCAGGGGCATGCATTCTAGCTTCATTCAGGGCTGTCCTGAAGGCCAGTCCTGCAGTTACCCCATGCATGGCTGGAAGTCAAAACCAGCCAGGTATGACTTATCAGTTAATCACCGCGACGAAGGATCACTGTGGCTTAACACAGACTTTCACGTATGGCAAGAAAAGATGTTCCAGAACAATCTTCATTCTTCCAGTACTTTTTGCTTGTGAAACTCTTGCCTGAAACAGTGAATCTTCTCCATGAAGTATCTGTGCCGTGGTTATCAGTTCTAACAAAATGAAGTAGCAGAGCAGTAAGATATATCTGAGCAGCACCAACTGCTTATACTTCAGCTAAACACAAATCCTGTTCTCATTCCTGCAACAGCCGTTTCTACTGTAGAAGTTTGGAGGAAGTTTGGAGAAGCGTACACAGGCCAATGAAGAAAGAATGTAGTATGTAGTATCCATATAGAATCCTAGAATCACAGAATGGTTTGGGTTGGAAGGGACCTTAAAGACCATCTAGTTCCAACCTCCCTGCCATGGGCAGGGACACCTTGCACTAGACCAGTTTGCTCAAAGCCTCGTCCAGCCTGGCCTATTAAATATACATTTAATTGACTTAGTAGGATCCTGATCCAGCAAAGTGTTAGTGCTTCAACAGTCTGCTGGATTGCTGCCTGAGAAGACATTAAATGAGCTTCCTTCCTGGATATTTAGCTTCCTATGTCCCTACTCTTTTTTTTTTTTTTTTTTACCCAATACCCAATTTACTTTGCCTGGCCTAATCTTAAATAAAGCCAAACTGAAAACAACAAATTATAAAATCTTTTGACTTTATTACTTAGAATAAACCATATTACTTTAGAGAATTCATATGCTATCTCTCTCAATACTCATAATGTATCTGGTAGTCTGTAAAAATGAGACTTTTACAAGTCAGTAATCAATTCTTAATAGCTTTGAAGCTGGAAAAGAAAACACTGCTTTACAGTCAAGGAAAGTATTTTTGAGAATGAAACTTTCCTATAAACAACAAAGAGAATGAAGCTTCCATATAACCTGGTTACATGGCAATTTCAAAGGATGCTTAGCTGTTCAGAGTTCTCAGAGAACATTACTTGAGCATTTAATTTACATAACAAATGGAATCCAAGTAATGGAAAGTGACATTCTGGCATGTATAGAAACTCATGAGTCCATTTAGCATCTCCAACCTTCCATAAGTTGTAGGAATGGCCGTAAGGTTTTCCTTTCCACTGGCCCCACAACTGGCACTGAGGTTTTGCTTAGAGGTCCTTTGCAACTCATTATTACTGAATGGGTTGTTCCTCTGTGGATGAAAAAGTTTATTACTTCATGCCCCAGCTTTACTGGAACGAGGGGCTTTCCTGTGAGTTTCCAATACTTTCCACAGGTCCCCAGCATTCTGCCTCAAATTACTCCAACACCATCATGTTGGTATGTTCAACTTCACTGTTTCCATCTTTCCCAGGTCACTCATTTTTCCCAAAACTTTTGAAAACTGTCATACCAGCCAATACTTAATTTCTTTTTTAATGCAAGTTTTTCCCCACACGCAATCACAATCCTAACTGCAAAGCTATGTTTTTCAGTCCAGCTTCTAAGTACTTCCCCAAACTCTTCCAGCAATTCCTACTGGAAACAGGCACTCCCCATGGAGCCCTGAATACCAAAGTGCTTCCAGGAATTTGTAAGACAGACACACTTGCCAACATCCCTCCCTGGCTTTTGCAAGCTGGAGGCGACTTTGACACGGACCCCCGCCACGCCAGGACACCCTTTGGATGCCTTTGGCATCTCCATTTCCGGCTCGACCCCACCGAACAGGCCCTTGGCACCATCAGACCACACGTAGGCCTCAGCCTGGATGGAGGCCGCACTGCAGATCAGAACAGTGCTACCTCAGCAGCGCAAACAAATAAATTAAAGCACCGTCCAAACCCCTGACCGACACTTCGCCAATACCCCCTTA
>NW_010267146.1:0-3155 GCF_000690775.1 Eurypyga helias | reverse complement strand
CATTCTATGATTCTATGATACTCTGGCCAAGTTGTTTACAGAGCTACCTGAAAATCTCGTGGTTTTTGGAGCCACTCACCTGCCCCCACAACCATCACAAAAGCCAGAGAACTGAAATACTGTCCTGATTTTGGAGGTGTCAGCAGGTTACAGTAGAAAGAGGAATTGTCATAGCATGACTGTGCTGTGAATTAAGCTATGCTACTGATCACAAACATGACTCCAGAAACTGACAAGTTACTGCTGTAATCAGAAAGAAACACTGCACGATGCTGTTTTCATTTCTTACTTCTACTTTCCACAGTTACATAACCTCCTTACCTTGTCTTTCCTTTGCATTCCTCTGAATGTATCTTTACATTTAAGCTATTATTTATTGTATGTTCTTCCTTCTTTCCACTCTCTTTTATTCTCTCTCTCTTCAGGAGTTCTTCATGCAGGTTATTCTAATTTATGTTAATGTCAGGACAGAAAGAAACCCCAGCATGAGGTTTAAAGCCAGCTACCACACTGCAGAGTCACTCCCTTGGCCAAAGCATCCTGTTTTGCCTTGCTTTTTCCTCCTACTTTTTTTTTTTCCACCACAGCCATCTCACATTGTAGCAAGAGTTGCAAACTGCTGTTTCTCAAAGGCCATAAACAACCTTCTTTCAAGAAGATTAGGCAGTGAAAACAGGGATGAGGGAGGGGCCACATTCTGTTGATGGCTTAGAATTTAAATGCAAGAAATGTAAACCAAACCATGTGGTTTATATCACAATTCTGTTCCATAAATTACAAGGTAAAGAGATTATAAGAAAGCCTTTTTTAAGTTTCTCATACAGCATCCTTTTGCTGTTAATGGAGGGTTATATCTGGCCATTTCACAATACTGACATTGCTGCGATGCTGCATGGTATCAAAAGTGCTTTACAGCCATACTGTCATGTAATCCTGTGAGTTGTCTCAGGAGTGCAAAGGACACCTTCGTTTTTCCCCTTCACACTTGTCATGATTATTAAATTATAGAAAGTACGAGAGAGAAAGTCATGTCAGATGTTTTTTGTTATCTTTATATAAAGCACATATTTGTATATTGTCATAATGAAGGGATTTATTTCTTACTTTTACAGATAGAAAACCATTTATAGCCCCCAAAAACATAGATTAACAGAGAAAATCAAGACCATTTATCATATATATTCAGTAATTCTGCCAACTGATACCTCTGAGACATTTTAGAGGCCTTGCTCTTTCCATTGTTTGGAAGATAGATACAGGATTTAATTATACTTTTAAGTGAGATGTGAGTATATAACATCAATCTCACACCAGGTACTAAATAGAAAGACTGCATAAGAGACAATTCTAGCTAGATTTTTTGTGGGATAGGGATGGGGTGGGGGGTGGTCTTGAAAAACACAGCAATAATGATTTCCTTGAATATTAATGTAAGGGTTTGTATTGTACCAAGGAAGGACAGCAGGTTAAGGAAATACGATGGCAGCAATTTTTAGCTCTCTCAATATTAATAGCCTTATTTTCAATTCATTGTCACTGTCACATTATGTAATTGTGGAAGCAGATTGTACCAGTTGCATCAAACAGGCATATGCTGCCTTCACTGGAAAAGCAAATCCCAGGCATGTGTACTGACAGAGCTGGGAATAGCATGTGTTTAAGCAAGGCAGCAAAGAGAAAGGGAAATCCATTTCTTTAGCTGTACCATTTGAGCATCATAAAATTCTCTCTGAACTTCCCAGTCACTGAAGAACTTTCTCAGCGCTTTGGATGTGCTCTATCACACATCTAAACTGCAATCTAGGCTGCAGTTAATCAACAGTCTCAAGTTGCCCCAGACAGAGAATAGATGTCACCAGCAGATCGTGCCCTGTTATCCTTTCTATAATAACCCTTGACATCAAATCAGGGCATGGCCACTTTGCTGAGGCTGCTCGGCAGTGGACCTTCTAGAGTGGTGCCAACATAATGCTGTGGAAGGCATTAAGTCAAAGGCAAACATGACAGTCATATTTCACAGGCCCTGGTCTGCAGCATTTGCAGTTTCTTGCTCTGAGGCTACAGGAAAATAGTTTAACATGCACATAAAGCAAAGAAGAAGAAAACACAAGTCACCTTTTTGGTTTTGTTTTGTGTTATTTTAAAATGTGTGTTATTATGAGTTCTTATTGATGGAAATTAACTGCTGATGTGTATGATTTTTTCCACAGTTTGAGGATAACTCATTATCCAAGATTTCATAGCCTGTGACTGCTGTGCATTTAATGTGGAAAGAAAAGTTTTCAGACCCCAGCAGAAATAAAGTTTACTTCATGTGGCCAGAAAATGCTGCTTGGGACTTGAAGTAAAGAATAATATTCAATATTTTGTGAAAGAGATATCGATGGTGTGCAGGAAATCAAATTCATAAACCACTGACCAGGGTATAATAGGCTGTTTCACACTGGCAGCATTCAATTTCTAAATGCTTTTGTTAGTATTGAGGCTAATATACTGGAGATACGTGTCATTTAGAAAATTAAGAAAATGAGGAATAAATGTCTCAGCTGTCCTGAGATTCCAATGAAGAGAGGCACACCTGCTTTCCCAGACTGGTAACCACCCAGCTTTACCCCTTTAACACTTACCACTTGTACTGAGAATATCATATTTTAAGCACAGAAGCAAAGTCAGCCCAAATAATTATTGCAGAATCCAAAGCGTAAAAAGATATTTACACCTTCTAAAACTAGCATGGGGAGACTCCTTGATAGTCTGAATTTCCAAGAGTAAATCTTGACAGCATTCTTACAGACAAAAATAAGTAAGCTCCTGGGAAGCTGCAGAGATTTACCAGTTAGGAGCCAGTTTACACTTGGGGACTTCAGTTTACAATAGTCTATCTGATGCGTTCATCGGGGAAAATCTG
Source organism: Eurypyga helias (assembly GCF_000690775.1). Classification (NCBI taxonomy): domain Eukaryota; kingdom Metazoa; phylum Chordata; class Aves; order Eurypygiformes; family Eurypygidae; genus Eurypyga; species Eurypyga helias. Next base: position 247 of record NW_010267146.1, on the reverse strand, counting down.
AAAGCAACTAATCTTAGTTTTAAGTGAAAGAGATTTACTTACACCAGGATTCGTCTTCAAAGAAAACTCTAGCTCATTTCTGGCTAGAAAATTCTCTTTTGGTTTCTCTTTTAGAAAAGGAATTATGCTGAAAACTATTGGCAATTATCTGCATGCTATAAAAAAGTTTCTGAACTAGTAATTTTATCATTTCTAATAAGCACTATCCAAACAGCTGTCTACCTCATATCATAGAATCATAGAATGG
>NW_010267145.1:0-8465 GCF_000690775.1 Eurypyga helias | reverse complement strand
CCCATGGACTTGTGCACCTTCACGTCCCTCAGGTATTCCTGAACCTGACCCTCTCTAACCATGGGCTGCTCCTCATTCTGCCAGTCCCTGCCCTTGCCTGGGAGAAAAATAGCGATGCATGAATAAAGTCTGAAGAATGAATAACTGGGATGTGAGATTCCTTCTGGTGTTTAGGACCCTGACTGGCAACTATAACAACTTCATCACAATAGTGATGCAGTTGCAACAATTATGCTGAAGCACATGCGGAACATTAAAGGCCATTTCACCCATGCTGAATCGTAACTGGCCAGCACAGAAGGGATAATCTCGCAAAGAAGTAAATTCACTGCAAACATAGAACGTGCTTGCTTGGGGAATATATCACCTGTACGCAGGACTAGCAAAGGCATCCTTTGTCAGTACAGGAGTAATATGTTTCCTGAGATACGTATATAAAAGGATCTCCAAAATGAGAATCAGAGCCTGAAATCTCTGAAACCTATAATGGAAGGAAGTTCACATTCCAGAGTAAACTTAGGGGACTGAAGCAGAAAGAAGCCTTGCAGTGCAGAACGCTTCCAAGCAGGGAAGACCTCCAACCCAGAAGGACTCCAAAGGAACTGAAACACACCATTCACCCTGTATATACCCACGCTGAATGTGGGCAGGGACAGAGCAGAGTTGAGAAAGCCTGACGTTTTGAGCAACAATATGTATGTACATCTACAATCTATACAGAATGTACAGCCCAAAGACAAAATATGCTTTTGCAAAATATGTATTTCATGGGCTTGATGGCTGAGTTCCCTGATTATGTGTGTTGATTCTAAGAGTCCACTTAATATGTCTTCAAAGGAGAAACAAAAATAAAGCTGCTGCTGTCTGAACAGCAAAACGCCACTGCTGAACAAAAGATGATTGTAGAATTACTTTTAATTCCTCCATTATTATTATATTATATAGAAATATGCCTTTCAGTGGATGAACAGTGCTGGTTTAGTGAGAAATTCCAAGCCTATTTAATGCCTGAAAAAGTGATTGTAACATTTTCAACATGAGCTAGGTCACATGCATGCAGAATGAGGCAGAGGTCCCATCCTCACCACCAGTGAAGAGACCAATATGTTAACTCCTGGTCAGGGCAGACGCATCGGGCATGAACTGTTCCATGCTACCATTTGAAATCGCTATGGGTTACCTGAATTAGAAATGTCAGCTTCATTTGACTTTTGAACTGCAGCCTGCAACTTAGAGCTCCAACTCTGTAACACCTTAAAAGACTGTTTGGGAAGTGAAGCACAGCCTAGCACGTGGTTGCCTAAGAAGGCATATGGCACCTTAACACAGGGATCCAGCAAAATTCTGGAAAGATACACAAAACAATACAAACAGGAAAAGAATATCAGATGTATCTTGGGCCTAGATGAAGATATTTTGTCTGGTCACCCTCCAGGAACCAGACACATTCTCTGTGCATCATTGTGGAAGGGAGAGAAAGAAAACCCCAACGTCCCAGGTGAAAATTTGATAACTATCCCAATGAAACCAGAATGTCTTCACTCCCTACATTACAGCACCAGAGAAACATCCATGAAGGCAACATGCTATAAATAAAACTGATTCTTAAATCACATCAGGTGCCAGAGACTGATCAGAAGCCACAATAAAACAAAAGATACGATCTCAGATCCATCGAGATGTGAATAAGCATGTCTAATTTTAAGAACATTTTGACCCCTTCCAGAAAACAAATCACACCCTACTGAATCTGGTTCAAATCCAGCACATTTGATGACAAAGAGGAGCAAAGATGGGATAACTCACATCAATCTGGGATGCTCTTCCTCACCTCTCACTCCAAACACATGGCAGCTGTTGGAGCATCTCACTGCCACAACAGGTTTGTTTTTTTTTTTGAGAAGGTCTGTCAGCTGTCACTACTCTATCCCCAGCACATCTCTGCAGATGGTCATATCTACCTTAAATTCCCACCTCCTCCCACATACAGTGAAAATCTCCATGTCCCTTACAAAATATAACCACAAAACCCAGGATTTTCTCATTGCTTTCTTGCAGAGAGAGAAGCCTAAATCTCAGAGGGAAAAATCACTTTGTTGGGGACACACAGGTCATCAGTGGTACAGTCATGGAGAGCCCACAAAGTCAGTCTTGTACCTACAGAACTCTCAATTTCTGTAGCATTTTTGTGCTACTTCTCATGTATGGTCAGAACTTTGTTCACCAAATGCTATAAGGACCAACCTGAAGGCTACTGAAAGGCTTTTAGAGGACATAAGGAATGCTTATTTCACACAGCTCAGGAGAAGCAGGTACCTTGATTCCTCCCCAAGAGTGATTAGACAGAAACTCCACAGGGCTTGTGACTCTGGTCTGTGCTGGGTATCTTAGTAGGAAATCCAGTTCTACTGTGTTGATTTCTTTACTCATCAGAAGTATCTGTAATTCCAAACAAAAAAAAAATCCTTGAGCAGCCTGGATACAGAGCAGCAATATGTTCTAGCAGATGAATTAATCAAGTCATGTAGCTGCCAAAATGTGGCTAAAAAGTACACCTCGTGTTGGAAGGATGTGAGGAAACATACCACGTAAGTATTTTTGCTCTCTCCAAAAGAGGACCAGGAATGAGTATAAAGATTGGCAACGTAAGAGGTCCAAAGTTTGGAAAAACTGTGTAGCAAGGGCTTTGATCTATGTTCATATATAGCAGCACACTGAGAAGTCCCCACCAGCAGAGACACAGGCTACAGGGTGTGCTGCAGGTCCCTGTGCTTGATATCTGCAGCTAGAGAACAGGTAACTTTCTTGAAAGGAACCAGAGCATGCACCCCATGGGCATGCTGCCAAGGTCTTGTGCATCTCCAAATATGAGTTCAATTTTGAAAGTGAGTGGAGACTTATTGAGAGTGTTTTGGAACACAAATAAACAAAAAGAATGCTACACACACCATGAGAATAAGCAGGTCACTCAGGTCTCAAACACTGGAGAGCACCTGGGCCATTCAGCTACTACCAATGTTTTTATCACCAGTGGTGGCTTTCAGGAATACATGGAGGCTTGCCAGAGCAATGTTCAAGGTAATACTGCAAAGCTATCCATGCTCATGAGCCCAGCTGGAGCCACTGCTCCAAGTGCACTGCCAGACTTCTGAAATCTCAGAGACAAACTCCAAAATGCTGAATACCAATCTGTGTGGAAAACGAACACTGCTGGAGTGGTGAGTTTGTAATTTCCTTGTCACAGGTCCTAGAATGTATCTCATTATTGCCTACTGGGCAATGGCATCTGAAGTGTGCCTGACATCTCTTCCACCAGCAATGGTAATGAGGTACTCATTTCAAGAACCAACCGCTTTTTTTAGATGAGACTCCATGCCTCAGCAGTCAACTGCCTCCCACACTGAAATTGTGGACGCTGGTTTTCCTGACAGCTTCAAGTGACCCATTAACTATTTTTAATGCTTAGTGTACTTACATGCACAATGTGTACTACTTAAGTACTTTATCTAGATATATATGTTAGAAAATGTAGGTATCCTTTAGTTCAGAATTAGGGCTAATGTTGCAAAATATAAGCTGACTGTTTACACACAGACCATTTATTAACTGAATATATTGTTAGAGTCTGATTTTTAAGAATACATATATGTGTGTGTATATATACTTACTTCCCCTTTTATACATAGCATTTTGTTATGTAGTATTTAAAATACCATGGCAATCACTCGATCAAAGTTGACAAGAACTGCACAGTGTTTCAGCAGTTCAAACTTGTTTCATATCTGCTTTCTACATGTCAGGACATTGGCACTGTCATTCACTGCACAAACTTAGTAACAACTTCGCAACATCATGCCAAGCACTATTTATTGAGTGAATTTGATTTCAGCATCGGGATATGCAACAGTCTCCTTGCTCAGATCATAGACTAAAAATTATACTAACATACTGGACAAAATACAGGAGCTATGTAGCAAGCATTTCTTTTGGATAAAACCAATAAGCATTCAAGATCAGCTTGCTTCGCCCTTTTTTTCAGGTCCTGCAAGCAGGTATTACTCTCTCAAACAACTATTTGTCAGCATAATGTAAATCAAACACAGCATCTGTGATTGTTGTCAGCAAGAAAGGCAGTGAAGAAAATCGGTTCCCCAAACTTTGTATTTACTGCTCTGACACTGAAGGCCACATCTGTGACAGTTTGAGCTTTCTCTGCATGCCAATATCTTTGTCTGTAAAATAAATCTTTGCATACAAACGGCATGAAATTATGATGTTTACCTGGAAGGTAACTTGAGCGGTGTAGGTCAATTTATCACACTCGAACAGCCCCCGGGTTGTGTACTGGTACACGGAGAAGGTGATGCTGTCAATGAGGTTCAGCACGCGCACAGCAAGATTCTCATCTGGAGGTGCCCTCTCAATGGCTTTCTGAAACACGATGCTGAATGCCTAGGTGGGGAGGCACAGAAGGACACCGGAGGTTTCTAGGTGCTCTTCGCATTCTCCTGGGTATCACTGAGGTGTTGCAATAAATGAAGCCAACTCAGATACTGTATCTCTTGAGCCACAAACAAAACATTCCCATCTGCCCAGCAGTGTGACCCACCAGCTCCTGGAGGCAGCTTAACACATCTGGAGACCAAACCCTGTGTCTGACTTTAGTTGCCTTTTTCAGGAATATACAGTCAGGCAGCGATGACATTGCCTGTGACATTGCACTCCCTTGGGCTTGAGAAAGTAGTACAGAGACAGGCTGGCTGAATTAAAACACAATGGATGTAGGAAACGTTTCTCTGGCCAAATGTGTTCTCTCATAGGAATTAGACAGTCCACTTTCTCTGCAAAGGTTGACCCAAAAGATGGTGATGTTCCCAGAGGAAAGCATGCCTTCCATTTCACAAATGATTCAACTTAGAAAAAAACAATTCCCCTAAATTATATATATATATATACACACATATGTATTCCCATGAGTATTTCACCATATGGATTCAACAAAGGCCTAGAGAAGAAGGGGAGGTAGGACTTCATCTTGTGGAAGAGAGACTAACCACTCAGTAAAGTCCCCTTGCAGATGGGTGCATATGCATTGAGAAAGATGCTCTTATATAAGATATTAAGAATTTTTTTAACACCACTTCTGATCCAAATGAGAAAAGACAAAAACTTTAAGAGCTGTCCCATTAGCAAATTATCAAATGCAACTGGGGAAAAAAAAAAAAGCCTAAATCCTGATTAGTAATGAAAGGCTCCATACACTGGGACCCAGCTAATAGGAAATAACCATGGCAATACAAATTAATAGCACCAACTGAACAAGGCATGGCTGCGTTGGCAGCATTATTTTTAGGGTTCTACAAAGGAAAAATGATGCCTCAACAAATTAAAGTAACATTGATATCTACTGCATTATTAATTAAATGCAGAATGCATTTTCCTGCTTAACATTTCTTTGAATTACGTTAAAACATGCTGCAGCATAGCATATAAATCTTGTGCACTCTAATTTATAATGGGCTTCTAGCTGTGTGGTAAGTATTTTAAAATAATCTCTGTGAATCTTTACACAATTTTTATGATCTGTCATCAAAATTTATTAGATAAAAACATTTCAACCAATATATTTTTATGTATTTATACACATTGCTGATGTTAACTGGAAAACATAAACCAAACATAATGCAGATGATGTAGATTAAAGGTGAAACCTAAGAAACTCCTGTATCTATTATGTATGTGTAAGAATGAATCTTTCAAAGGGCACCCTTGCACAATTTCCTGGTAAAATTATTTCAACATATGAACTGTATATATATATATTAAAAGAAAAAAAAGCTTCTTTGTGGATGAGGCTCAAAATATTGTATTATCTTCTCAATTACTTTTTCCAGGTCACTTGTCAACGTAAGAAATAATTTGGAAGAAGTTCTAGACTAGGATGACATCTCATTTACCCCTCCATCCCCAAAAATACCTTTCTCCTGTGCTATAAAAAAAGGTCTTCTGTTTATTAAAACATCAAAACTGGAACTTTTCAATAAATACCCAAAAGACCCTTGGGTTTCTACTGGCCAGACCTATTGAGGCTACGCTGCCAATGCAAGGGATTGTCTACACTTTCATTTTTACTGAAGCAGTCCTTAGAAGCTGCTCAGGGACCAAGAGTTCCCTAATGTCTTGGGCAGCACACGCAGAGCACAGAAAGAGGGGCACCCCTGCCTAAGCAGCTTTAAAGATAGAAGGTATGGCTTGAAAGAAAGCCCACTTCCCACCAGTCAAGGATCAGAAATCAGCTGATTAAGTGATGACCAAACATGAAGCAAAGACATGAACTATGAATTCACTACAGGTCATGTATTTCACTCTAAAGAACTAGCTCCTCCTTTGTGGCAAGGGGAGTCTCTGTTTATTCACACCTGCCATAAGGAGAAGCACTGATGTCTCAAAGATAGTCAAGAAACTTGCAAGACATGGCCATGCTCTCATTCCCACAAAAGCTACTGGCTTCCCACTAAGCTCTGCTGCCACATCACAAGTGGAACAGTTCCCCATCTAATATCTTTTAAATCCATTGTTCATCTTGTCCTGCCAGGCCAAGGCTGTGAATATGGAAGAAAGAACAAATGGATTGTAAGGTTCTGCTTTGCAAATAAAATTCCTGATTTTTTAGTAATAAAAGTTGTTAATGTATCACTAAGTCAGACTGTCTCTTCACAAGACTTCATCTGCTTAGAAAGAAACCTAGCAAAAGAAAGAAAACCTAAACAAGGCTCATCTAACCTGATCCCAATGTGACCACCTGCAGTGGGCTGGCTGGCGAATTCAGAGCTGAGTAGAGACCCTGGCCCACACTCAGTACTCAACACAGAGGGACCTTTTCTTTTGACATTCAAAGCACTCCTCCCTAAAATCTTTACAGTGCTGCTGAAACTGTGCTCCTTCCCTCAAGGGCAGTGATAAGCATGCTCTGCTCAGCGGTTGCAGCGAGTTTTGGACAAATCTTTCTCAATGAGCACTAAACACTATCACAACACAAGCTGAGTAATGCATGTTAAGTAGACATATAAAGAAACAAATTACAGGAAAGTTTTCCATAAAACTAAATCAGAAGAATGGTTTAGGTTAGACGACTTTTTTGCCTGAGAGTTTAAATATCCCCAGGTGGCGCAAGACGATGACTCTGAACCTCAGTAAGAGAGAGGAGCAGCGTTGCTGCTTCCTGCAGCAGTGGCTGCAGCCCACAGCTCATGGGGACAGTACCTTCAGAGAGAACTGGTACATGGGATGGATGGCATGGAGGTCGTTCATGGTGAAGTATAGAAGAGAGGCTCGTGTAGCCGCAGGCCTGTAGTGCTCTCTGGCCTTGTTAATCTGGGTTTCTGTTACCTTAGACTCATGGACCTGGGAAGAAAGCATAGAACAAGATTACAGTGAAAACATCTTTGTGAATTGAGTATGCAGCCCAGGGGAAGGGTGAACAGGGTTTGAACTGCCTGGTCCCAGCATCCTCTTTCCTCTGGCGTATACATTTAATTGTATTTATCACCTTGTTGCCCAATCCTGTTTTCCCAAGCCCCCTCCATGCTTCTCACTAGGATCCCTGTTCTTTACTAACTGGAATTGTTTTTCTCATCAATAAGTTTCTCCTGCTAATTGCCTCCCTCCTGTGCAGGTCATAAATAACACAGGGCTGAACAGACTTAGTGTTGCTCTCAAGGCAGCTTCCCCCAAGGCTGAGAGCAGCTAATTTATAATGGCTATTTGCTGCCTTTCCTTGCCAGCATTTAACACACCCCTACCTTGCTGGCCAGGTGCCTACATACTGCTGTGATGGACATGGTGAAAATCCTTTTGGCAGATACATCACCCCATTATCATCTCAGTCCTGTTCATTCTTTTATTCCACTTCAGCAGCATAAAGTGACATCCTTGAGCCTCCCAAGGATTCTTTTAGGCTCTGGCTATGTACAGTCATAAGCGTCCTGCAACACAGCCACATGCTGCCGAGCTAGTGTTGATCTAGCGAGCTCAGCAAATCATGCAAAGGGCATATGGCAGAAAAGGACTCAGCATATGTTGTACAAGCCATAGGGCATGACACAGCCCCCACTGAAACACACACCACTGTGTCTCCCTCTGCTGTCACTTAAGCTTGTGTGAGCACATCTGGCTGGGGCACATCTAACCTTCCCAATGAAGCACAGACTAAGCCTTAATCTGCTGCGTGCAATCAACACATGTTGGGGTCTGTGGGATTAGCCTGTTTGCACATACCCATAAGCAATGATGGACTGCAATATCTGAGTCCCCCAAGGAGCAGCTTCAATGTCTACTGCAGGAACAACCATCCACATGGGCCCTGAATCACCAGTCTACATCAGGTAAGCCTCTCTTCTGACAGCACCCCTGCCTCTCCACTGACTATAAAGGGAGCCCAGGTCGGTGTTGGGACCTGTATTGTT
>NW_010267144.1:0-1425 GCF_000690775.1 Eurypyga helias | reverse complement strand
CACAAACATGGACACAAGAAACACACCACATCCTTCAGAGTGCAGGAGCATTCCAACAACATCACCAGATGCTCCTGGATGCTTTTACATCAACTGACAGGTAAAAGACAAATGAGAAAGAGGCATCTCAAATGGGATTCAATGCCTTTCACATTCAAAAGCACAAGTACAAGTCTCCACAGTGCCAGCATTCCCAGGGTTTTGTTTGGGAATACAGGGTGGGGAAGGAAAGGTACAAGGTTGCAAGGGAAGGTGGGGAAAGAGGGTGGTGGATCTGTGCACAGCAAATTGTAACGAACATCAAATAGCGGAGGTTCCCTGCTCCTCTGCCACCCTTCACACCCTGAGCTCACCCCTGAGCTGGTGCTGCCTAAAGCTCACTCTCCTGCTGCAGCCCAATGGCAGCCACAGAGCTCAGATCACTAAGGTTCCCTGGGAACAACACACTCCCTGTGCAGGAGCCCTTTGAAGTAAGGGTCTGCGGCCCCCATCCTTCAAGTAAAGGCAGTAAACTGCCCACAGAAATCCCAGGGCAAGGAAGGCAGGTTCTTGGGAAGAGTTCCTTCCTAGTGTCACAGGCCTTGGTGACCACCTTCAACAACCGATGCGTTTGAGGGGTTTTGTTTTACTTTGTTTTTAAAAATAAGGCGCTCTCTTCCACACAAACATCTCTGCGTGCAAGGAGGCAAAGCACAGCACCTCTGCCTGCAACAGTATTAAATTTCAACCCTTGGGCAGGTAGGCAGAGCCCTGAGCTGCTCAGGAAAACAGCCCAGCAGGGAGAGGTGTGCAAGCAACTGTGACTTACTTGTATACAGGCTGATGGGCACCCCTTCTCCTGCCGTCTGGCCATCAGCTGCTACTGCAAATACCATGAAATTGTACATCGTCCCAGGGAGTAACTCGGTAATTTCGACTTTGGTGACATCGGACATCAGGTTCCTGACAGAGGTGGCATTTACAACCTCTATCCGGCTGGGAAGCAGTGTCGTTCACCACCCATGTTAAGTTGACAGAAGTCATGCCAACGTATTCTGACTCGAGATTGAGAACTGGGCTGGGCTCTGTGGGAGGCAAGAGAACAACCTGTCAACCTGCAAGAACATCTGCTCACAAACATGGACACAAGAAACACAGGCACACCACTCCTTCACTCTTCACCCATCGCTCCGAGTGAGGAGCACCCCAACAACATCACCGGACACTTTTGCGTCAATTGCAGGATAACAGAAAAATAAGAAAGAGGCATCTCAAGTGCAATTCAGCTTCCTCTTGCAATTAAAATCAAGAGCACAGATCATCATGGTGCCAGCACTCCCCAGGCTTACCCTAACAATCCAGGGAGGTGGGCAAGAAGGAGAAAAGAGTAGGGGGGAAAGATGGTGGTGCATCTCTGCACAGCCAAAGGTAGGGAACATAGAATCA
>NW_010267143.1:0-3987 GCF_000690775.1 Eurypyga helias | reverse complement strand
TGGCCTTGTTGAACTCCATGAGGGCAGCTGGAAGAAAAAGCAGCTATGAAAGGATGTGTTGCTTCCACATCTCTCTGCTTTTTGTAGATCTCATCCCCTTCTAAGCAGGCTTCCAAATCGCTGCTGCAGGCATGGATGTGTACAACCTCTAATTCCCTCTTCGATGCCTTTGAAGGTCTTGTGGGACAAACCCGTGGCGTGAGTGATGCTGTGGGTTATCTGGGGCTTCATGTGCCCTAGTTTGCCCATGACAGTGGCAGAAGGTAGCTCAGGTGTCCCCATCTGGCCACTGGCCCATGGTGTTTGCAGGAATATGGATCTTGGGATTGAGTTGGAAAGGGCAGAAACTTGTGGACTTGTACATTATGAGCTGGGAATGGGAGCACAGTTTGCAAAAGCTTTGCTTTCACAGCAAAATAAACTTGGATAATGTAATGTTTCTTCAATTTAATTTCCCCTCTCCTTGTTTTATTTATCTCCTAGTGAGGCATGAAGTCATTCCCTAGACGAGAGAAAAAAGTCGCAATGCAATGGTTGGTGGAGATGGATTAGAATTATGGTTTTACCCTAACTGGAGTAAAACCACTGTCCATCTCTCGGGAGCTGCTTTCCTGCACTCTTAAACCACGAGCACTTCGGTGGTTATTTGGATTTGTTTTGCTGCTTTTCTATTTAATAATCCTTTCTCACACACCCACTTTGGGTGGTAAGGGTGGGTTGATGTAGTTGTGCATGAAACAGGTTGTAGTCCTTCATCTGTGTTGGTGGGACCCTTTGGCTTCAAGGCAAGTGGCATCGGCTGAAGGGTGACCATAAGTGCATGTCCTTCCCAAAGGGAAACACATCCCTTGGATGGGAACTGAGTTTACTGGTCTGGGAGCTAAACCCCTTGGGCTTGAGCTGGGGGATGTTTAGTGCCGTGGAAATCCTGTAGCTGGGATGTCCCTGGGATGAGGCGGTGCTGCCGGTGATGATGGGAAGAGCCGGAGCTGAGCCTTGCCTGCATGGAATCTCTGCACGCGCTGGCTGTGCCCGGAGGTAGCGTGTAGCTTCTCGGGAGGAATAAAGAAATGCTCTTGTAACCCAGGGAGGGATGTTTGAATGAGTCTCCTGTTGGGATGTGGATGTTGTCCTGTGCGTCGATCCAAAAGACACACAGCAGGGTGGCCTTGTTGTAGGGATGGGGAAGGAAGAAGCAGTGAACAGTGTCTGTGATAGCTTTTTTTTAAAAAAAAAAATTATTTTTATTTTCTTATTCTGTTTGAGGTGTTTTGCTGTGTGGACGCTGTGATGTTTCACGAGCGCCGTGTTAAATCTGTGTGGAAGCGTGTTTGTGTACTGCTGAGGCATCCACCCTTCTGAGAGGGAAAGATAACCTTGGATTTGACTAATGCACAGGGGACATTGCCAGGTCGGGAGAAATTCAAGCTAGGTGGGCGCTGGAAAAGATGCGTTCGCTGGTGTGGCTTTTTATATTTTATATATGTGTATATATATTTAATTTTAAGTGGGTGCAGTTGCCCTTCTTGCAACCCTTCCTCTGCTCGGCCAGTCTTCTGCGATTTTTCTCCTTCACTGAGCCCTTCCTGCAGAACTCAACACTCTTCTGCCAAAGCATTGCCTCCGAAATCTCCTCCTGCCATTCAAAATTCAGGGGTTGATGGAGACAGTATTTTCCTCCATTCTGCCTTCGTTAAGGTTTTGTCTCCCCTAGATTTATTAGAGGAAGTTGTATATGGGATTTAGGGGATGGTTTTCCAGGGAGCTGCTCTGTGATATAAATAAGAGGGTGCTGGAAGACCTGGAAAGCTAAAATCCCAAGATTTTAGCTGGACAGCTGATAAGGAAATAAGGAGAAAAACATAGTTGATTACTTAGCTGTACTATAACTTCCATTTTATATATTAAAAAGGAAACCACCTTTTCTTTGAGTGTCCTTGGAGATGTGTTTTGAAGTGATTTTAGCTTAATGATTGCAAAATCTTGCTTATTGTCTTTGTTTCTTTTCCCCAGTGAGACAAAATGTATACATTAATGTAGGGTATTGTACACATCATACCAGTGTGCATCTGGGATCTGGCACACGGATAGTCCTGGGAGAAGGGGAGCTTGGGCACCAGTCACATTCCCAAAGACCTGGAAATTATTGCAATGAAATGAAAATGCAAGAGCAGTCTTCCCCTCCAGGAGACTCCTTCCTTGTCCCTCCCCCCCATTCCTAGGCAAATGGGGGTGTATGAATATTTGTCCACCACTCCAAATATTTTAATTAAACTTATTTATCCTAGCTTTGCCTCTTGACCACTGGTGCCATTCTCCAGGCATCTAATTTCTCCTGGCTAACAAACTTCATTGCTGGAATTTTTTAATTATAACCAGTAAATTGTTGCTTACTTAAATGCTCGGTAATCAATTCAGTTTCGTTCAGTTGCTTAGCAATGAAAAAGATGCAAAGGTGGCCTGGGGGCCTTTCTAGCACACCCTTCTGCTTAGAAAGGGCTGAAGAAACACTCCATAAATACAGCTACAGGTCAAAACCCCGCTGGATTTAGCATGCATGAAGTGATGCTCCAAGAGGGTTTTTAACGCCTGAGTTCTGGAGAGGTGAGGGATAACTGTACAGGTTGATTATTCCAATTACTTCTTTCTAATAAGGTTGACAATCCAGTCTGGTGGAGAGGTTGCTTTGCAATTAAAGGTAGATTTTTTGTTAGTGCTGTTTGGGCATGGCAGTGCCTGGTGTGAAGCATGGCCGGACACTCAAGCAGTGGGTGAGGTGGTGTATATCCTGAATTTCAGAAAATGTTTGTGACCCTGTAAATGCCATGTGTGTTACTGCAATTACAGCCTAGAAGTGGCTATTTTTAACATTTCCAGTTGAAAGTCCTGGTGTCCCCTGGTTGCATCCCATGCTTTTGAGTTTCCCTAAAGCATCGTGAGGTTATGATACAGATAGAGGATTGTGAAAACCTGGGATGAAAGGCCATTTTTAACTACTTAACTAAAACCCAAAGGCCATTTTTAAACTACTTTATTAATAATCTAAATGTACAAGGTGTATATTGATCATGTTTTGGATCTAGCGTATGTTCATCTAGGTGCTTGTGTGGCGTTCAGATGGAAAACGGGACTGCAAAGACAAGATTACACCACAGCAGTGCTCAGAGTTTTGATTAATTGAGAATTAGGTGAGAGAAGGGTAATTAATGCCAATCAGCAGGGATTTGCCTGGAAGGATTTAACTTTTGCAATATGACGGGCTGTTTAGTAAAAGTCGTGCTTTGGGAACATTTGACCCCTGCGTACGGTTTTTAATTTAAAAAGCAAAAACCCAAGTCTGTAAAACGCCAGTAACATTAACTGATATAAAAAAATTGGCTGCATGGCTGACTCAGGACAATGGGTCTTATCCTGATTCCTCTTAGATACGGGGTCAAGGATTTTTTTTCTTGATCCTGTGCAGTGTGGCAACTTTTAAATCAATGACTTGGTAGAAGAGGTAACGAGCACCCGAGGAGATGGGTTGGGTGGGTGATGCTGGAGTGTGGCTGTGAGAACCCCGCAGACGCTGGACCCAGGGGTGATGCCTGGGAAGGGAGTGTTGAGCCCCCAGCTCCAAAGTGATGCTGCTCCCGATGCCTGCAGCTCTTCCAGGAGGAGCTGCAAGTCAAGATCGTGATTGTCTGCGTTGACTTTCGCACCAGACCTTCTGTGCTTCCTCTGAGACTGCAGTGATTTAGGGGGTTTGCAGAGCATCCCTCTTGCTGGCGGTGGGCAGAGACTGGATGGTGGTGGTAAGGGTCTTGTAGAGCAAACGGTGAGCATCTTGTAGTGCTGAGCCAGGCTTGACGGAAGAGAAATCCAGTGCGTGCTGTGGCTCATGGGGAGTGTGATCCCTCCCCAACGCCTGGCGCTTGGTGGGACAGGACCTGGAGGAATGTCTCCCACCCAGCAGACCAGTGGCTGACATCTCATAGAATCATAGAA
>NW_010267142.1:0-3508 GCF_000690775.1 Eurypyga helias | reverse complement strand
CAGGCTGCCGGGTACAGCCGGTGAGGGGTCACGGAGGGTCGAGGGTGTCTCAGAAAGATGCTTGGGAGACGTGCAAAGCCAACAGCCCACGGGTCTGCCAGGGGAGCAGTCCGTGAGGATGCACTTCGCCAGATTTGTCCTTACGCTGCTCCTAGAAGGGTCCTTGTCCGTGTGGGTACAGGCTCTGCCGTGGGCCAGAACACACAGTGCCTGCTGAGGCACGCTGAACCTCACGCTGTGAGATTTAAGGCCCAATAGAGCGTGAGAGGAGGGAAAAACCACTGACAACAAGATATGGGAACACAAACCCAGCGCAAGAGTAGAAGAGCGAGCTGGGTCGAGGCAAGCTCGACATGAGAGATGGTTTAAGACACCTGTAGCTGAACTTGGTGTCTCTGTGAAGGTGAGAAGAGTCATGCTCCAGCCAGAAACACCAGCTAAGAAAGAGTCACAGATACTAATCCAAATAATTGTATAGGAGTTCAGACTGTTGAACCTAAAGAGAAATACCCTGTCAATGCTGTCCTCAAACCTGCAGCCTGGAAACAGATGAAGCAAGAACGTACATACGAGGTGTGGGAGGGTACTTCAGAATACCTGAGGTGCTGTGCAGGACCTATGTCCTGGGGCCAGTGCTGAGCTGGAGGTAACCAGCAGAATCAAAATGATGTTGGGATTTCAATGGGCCACCTCCCATCGTGTCCCAAGCGACATGTTTTTCAGTATTTGAGGGATCTCCATCCCCTCTTACACCCACTGCTGTATAGTCTTTCCTGCCTGTTGGCCTGCCGTTAAACAGCAGGCTGGGAAAAGCAATAGGTTCTTAGGCTGCCCTTCCAGCTCTTACACTGTTAGATAACAATGCAGTGAGTTCCAGCTGAACTATGGATCCAGCTGGAATGAATGGAATTCAAAACAAGCCCTTCAGAAAGAGTAGTAGCGTGGAGCTTGTGAGACACAGCACTTTATCATCTTGTAAAAGGACACTGAAAAGTAATTCTAAACATTTTCTTGCGAAAATGGGACATACCGTCCTCTGTTCTATCTAGGAGGGAAGATGTTACTACTGTCAATCACTGCTAATATTAAAATGAATGAATGTAATGATGATGCATTGGGATGATGGTTAAAACACAAGAATGAGCATTTGGAAGAGTTAAGACAAACATGGGTTACAGGCAGATTCTATATATCTATAGGTCAGGTAGAGCTACAATGTGATGGTCTCAGAAAGAAGCTTAGGAGATGTGAAACGTCAGCAGCCCATGGGCTCACCAGTGGAGCAGTGACAAATATGGAAATCAGGTATTTGTCGTGCTCGGTGTAACAAAACGAGTCCATCGATTCGCCGTTAGCATGAGGTGGATGTGCTGTCTGATCATAAGCCATTAGGCTGGCTCAGCTGGCTCCCTGCTCCAGCCACGTGTGCTGAGACTGTAGCGCTGTGATGTCCAACAAAGCCGTGGCAGGCGGCAGAGATGAAGAGCTGGGCATGGCTTCCAGAGCTCAAGGCAGATGGCTCAGTGGAACAGAAGTCTACAGCTCATCCTGGAATACTTTTATATCTCCAGTGGGAGGCTCCAAGCAGCCTAACAGAACCCAAATACAGAAGGAATATGCTTTTTATTCCTGTTTTGGTCATGTCTTAAAAGAAAATTAGTTTCTTTCTAGGTGAGGGGTACATTCTTTCTCCAGGTGTACCTTCCTTCTTCAGGTGAGACAGCTGAATGTCAGAATCAGGTTTTCTTTAAAGAGTAATAAGCGATAATCTTAGCAAACAGAAGAACTTACGTAAGGATTGGGTTCATAATTTGCACCTAGCTGCATGCCTGAGATGAAAACCGAATCATATTCCCTGCCAAAATAGCTGAGACCTGTCAGATGGGAGCTTTTCATCTAAAGAGAGTAGATGCAGCTTCACCCACGAGCTTGCTCCCAGGTGAGGAGGAGGGATTATAAATTACACAGTTGAGAATGGACTATAGAAAACGGACTGACATTTTTTTTACCTGGTTTTATATCCCTGCAGTCTTTTGATCAAGGAATGAACTTCCAGACTGGCTTTGTGAGCCTTCTGTGGAATAAAGCTGTACTATGAGAGACGAGGTTCGGAGTGTTCAAATGAAGTATCAATCATTTTTTAATCTGGAGAGAAGGCAGCTGGCCTACAAGACTGGAACTGTATGGGGAGTGGTGTATTTGTTTATCATGTTCTATACCAGGACTCCGTATGTTGCAACAGCTCAGGGCCAAAGGAAAAATCGTGTACAACAGTGTTTCCCTGGTTATGTGCAAAAACAGCCATGGAGACCACCGTGTGCTCGTTGGCTGGGACAGCACCAACGCGAAGAGATCTCTGACAGTGCTGGCACATGAAGAGCAGAGTCAGATGAACTAAACTCGGGCAACTGAGAGCTGTCCTGGGAAACTGCACCCAGGCAAGACAGTTAGCTTGAGGGGAAGGCCAGTGTCCCCGCACGCCTTTCCAGCTAGGGAAGAGTCTGACAAAGCTGTAGTTAAAGGCAAGGCAGAGTTATGAAAGATATTATACAACAAAGCCCGAAGTGCAGAGCTACAGCAGGCTGCTAACAGCCCTGACGCAGGGCTGGTCACCCTTAGGAGAGCCTGACTGACGAGTGAGAAGGGAACGGGAGAGAAGCATCCCGTGCTAACACACACACTAAAGGCATCACAGGGTGAAAACAAGGCTTGGTCACAGGAGTACAAGCGAGGCTGATTCACAGCTGGCCGTATGTGATGGATGTTTTATGGCACGTAAAATTGGAGAGACTGGAGATGCCGTGCGACCTGTGCCAGGGCCTACAAGGGAAGAATCATAGAATCATAGAATGGTTAGGGTTGGAAGGGACCTCAAAGATCATCTAGTTCCAACCCCCCTGCCATGGGCAGGGACACCTTGCACTAGACCAGGTTGCTCAAAGCCTCATCCAGCCTGGCCTTGAACACTTCCAGGGATGGGGCATCCACAGCTTCTCTGGGCAACCTGTTCCAGTGCCTCACCACCCTCTCTGTGAAGAATTTCTTCCTGACATCTAATCTAACCCTCCCTGATTTTAATTTGTACCCATTACCCCTTGTCCTGGCACTACAGGCTCTTGTAAAAAGTCCTCTCCCAGCACCCTTGTAGCCCCTTCAGATACTGGAAAGCTGCAATGAGGTCTCTCCAGAGCCTTCTCTTCTCCAGGCTGAACAAGCCCAACTCTCTCAGCCTGTCCCCATAGCAGAGGTGCTCCAGCCCTCTGATCCTCTTCGTGGCCTCCTCTGGACTCGCTCCAAGTGGTCAATATCCTTCTGATATTGAGGGCTCCACAGCTGGACGCAGTACTCCAGGTGGGCTTTGGGAGCTGAACTGCCTGTGAGGCAACAAAATAATACCGTGGGTAATTCTGTTATGTAACTGAGCCCAGCAAGCGCGTTTGGGGTCCTTGGCGTTAGTTGCCTTTCTGTGGTGCAACTCGCCGCAGGACCACCGTGCCTTCGCGCCGGT
>NW_010267141.1:0-555 GCF_000690775.1 Eurypyga helias | reverse complement strand
GATGCAGCGTGGTGCGATGCCGGTGCCGGGCTGCGGGCGTTCGGCTCCGTGGGACCGGCCCTGAGCCCTGCCGTGGGCGCGGGTGGTTCTTCAGGAGCTTCTCGGGGGTTTTCTTCTTAAATCCCTTGGCTCAGGCGATGGCAGTGTGGAACATTCTCCTGGCAATGTTTAAGTTTCACGAAGCTGAATCGAGACTTAAAAGTATGTTTGGATTGTTTTTAGCTTTTTAAAAGCAGGTTTGCAGTTTTCTAGCTTACCATAAAGAATCCGAATCCCGGAGAAACTACATTAATTGAATTACTAATTTTTCCTGTGTTTTGAAGGTTTTCCATAGCTGGGCTATTTCTGTGCCAGCTGCTCCTGAGGATGGGGTATCGGGGGGTAATGGATTGGCTGGCATGGAGAACATTGACATATCCTGCCTCTGCACTGTCTCTTGCAGTACAAAAACTGGGGGGATATCAAATGTTGCTTACAGGAGCTAATCCCAGACAAAATCAGGTGGTTTATCTGTCAGTAGGTATCCTGGAATTCCATGTGGAATTCCTTGCCAAA
>NW_010267140.1:0-20386 GCF_000690775.1 Eurypyga helias | reverse complement strand
CCTCCGGCACCGCCGCCCGCCCGTCCCGGCTCTGCCTCCGCGCTGCCAGCTCCCACTCCCCCCGGCCGGGCCTCGCTTCTCCCTGTTGCCTTCCCACTTCTCGCGTGGAGGAAACAACCGCTCCTTTTTCTTTTACTTTCTGGGGTTTTTTTCTCCCCCTCGACTCCACTAGCTGATCTTCCCCACTGCTTCGCCCCATGGCCATGTGTTTCTCCGATTGCCCTCCTCAGCTAAGCTCCTACCCTCCAGGGTGTCCTAATCCATGTTGAGCTAGCTCCCTTTGAGGTGCTCTGCCGTCTCCATCATGTCGGCAGGCTCCAGACTATATCCCACTGATGTCTCCATCTGGGTTCCTTACCCTCTCATCTCACCTTCCAGGAGGTAGGGCTGCCTCCAGAAAGAACTTCCGCCCAACCCCTGTTCCATGCATTACGTGCATTCCTCAGTTTTTGCATCCCATCAGATTTGCCACTGCATCTCAGTCCTGCTTCTCCACTGTCCCAATTGCAACATCCATCACCTCCTTCCCTTTAAACTGGAAAATTGTACTGAGAACCTACTGGTTTTGTCCTGCCTCGACTGCAAACTTCTGGGGTCATGCACCTGCAGGTCCCACACCACAGTGAGTCATTTCAACAGACCATGGAAGGGGGTCTTAATACCATCAATGCCAAATCAGTGATGAATCCGAAACCCATCTCCTTAACGAAATAACAAAGTTCAAACAATGTCATACATGAGGTTGGCCACAGCCCAGTTCTGAGCATCTCCTTGTTATACCCACCTCCAACCTCGTACGGTGCTGGGGAAGTGCCAAAGACTCAGATCTTGTGCATCGTAAAGAAACAAATGGAAAAAACGAGTAGTAATAGCAGAGATCTATCTCTGCATTACCTCTGTTAGCTCAGGCATTCACGAACTGAAATGCGTATTACAACGAAAACAGAACAGAATACACTGCGCAGATAGTCACAGCAGAAGCTGTTTGTCTGCTTTTAACGCATGTCAGCACGGCTTTCGGTGAGAACAACAAGAGGTTCAAAGAAACAGGAGCTAAGTTCATTCAGTTGATGGAAAATACAAGAGGCACTTATTAAACTCAAACCCTCCAGATGTGCTCTGGGGATGGGTTTTATCACAGTGCCTCCATTTCTAGGTTTAATACAACTTTTAAAGACATGAAACCTCTTAAAATAATTTGATCATAAATGTAAAGAAGGAAGCGTTCTGAGCCAAATATATATATTTTTAGTGTCATGGGTGAGATCTGAATGAGACATAGAGCTGCACCTCTCCAGAAGATTAATGCCATTGAGAACTGGCTCAGAATATGTTATGTTTCCCATAATTTACAATATTATTTAGGTCTCTTTAGGCAGACAGTTTCACCCCTTGAAGAATTACAGGGAGAGCAAATAGACCATAGGAGCAGACTAAGAGAGCTTCTGCAATTTTCACAAGAGCTGTAGGTTCTTCATCCTTTTTTCCTGACTCTTGGCTCTCAGCAGGGTCTGCAGTGCCTCATAAATGCTTATTTCTAACCCAGCATGGTTCTATTACCCCACTTTCTCCATAGATCCTGAGTGATGCATGAGAGGGCTCACAATCATTTAAATGTAGGGAAGACTGTGAGACATTTTGATGTCTTGCTAATGAGGAATATAAAATATCACAGATACACAAACTAAAAAGTACTTCCGTCCGCAGTTCAAACGCAGAACTGACTGCCTAGGTCCTTTCTCCAAAGAGTTTCTGGGTGAAATCTCAGCTGCTACCCCTGAAGGAGATTCCAACAGAAGAAATCCTGGATTCTCACTCTCGGGGTGAAAGAGAGAGACAAGGCAGATATCAGGTAGATCTGGATTAGAGTTTTATGTTTAGGGGCATAGTTTGAGATTAGCATACCCCTCATAAGAAAAGTGTTCATGTTTGACTCATTCTGCAAACATCAGGGGCAAACAGAATTCTTGCGGTGAATCACAAAATAACGTTGTTTAGAAACCAAAATTGCTAGCGGGGCCCATCTCCTCTCTGCTGACTTGGGTTGGGTGCACCTGCCCTTTAGCCTTAGTGATCTCAAACTCAGGCACCTACGGAATGGCAATTACAGCTGCTCCGAGGTAGCTGATGGAAAGCAAAAGCATGCCCAGAGCATGATGCATCCCATCATAAAATAGTACCTTCAGGCTTCGGGAGAAGCTCACCTCGTTCCCCTGTCTATAGAGGGAGCGCATACAACTACCTTAGCCTAGTCACTGAATTTTTAGATAGCTAATGTGAGGCGAGAAGAATCCCCACCTCACTGACTGACCATAGCAGAGCGACCACGCCGTTCTAAAAACAGCAATACGGGAGCGATAATGTTAAACTGAGGGCATGGCTCTTACCCCAAGTATTTTTGAAGACATCCAACTACAGATATGGAAGCACACACACCAGATGTAGATCAGCTTTCTACCCCAGTGCAATATTTCATTACCACTCCAGCCTTTGTCAGGAGGCGGTAAGGATTTCTGGTGTTGTTTCATTCAGCAGACATTTCCACACCGTCTCACATAGCCACTTCATGTGATCACCATCGTTCCTTGGTCCCCGTGATCAGCCCTCTAACACGTGATCTTACCGTCCTGTGACTATTTCAGGTGAACTCAGTGCATCTTGCCCACGCTGAGGTGCCAGCAATCGTACACTGACACATGGGTATTTCCATTTCACCTTCTGGCACTCCTGATACTTAGAAATTTGTATCTGATGGTCATAAATGTTATGGATTCTAGGGCAGTCTAGAGAAAAAGGAAAAAAAAAATCAGGATATTTTACTATGCCTGAAGGTGACAGGTCATTTTAAGAACAAAGTACGTTTGCCTATTATTCCCCAGCAGACTGAATTTGCTATAATAACCGTAGAGAATCTCAATTAGAGTGAGTTATAAAAATCAATAAAATCAATTAAATACAAGAAGTATCTCTTAGCTCAGGACAAAGAACAAAACTGATAAGGAGCTCAGCCATCTGCCCTGTCTTCTGACCCCAGAAGTGTTCAAAATTCTCTCATTCAGTTTAAATTTCCCTTTAAATTTGTCAGGGACCTCAGTCCAGGAAGGGACTCACAAGCTCCTGTCACAGGGAGTTTCGGTGTACATCTCACCATCATAGCAGAGCTCCACCTGTAACTTAGGTTTTACTACAGTCCTGCACGAGAGAGAGGAAAGCAACCTCAATTTCCCAAACTTTCTGGTGGGAAAAAGCAACAGGAGATGGTGAAGAGATTTATCCAGTATCCCTCAAGGATTTGTGTATGAAGAAGGAGTGAATCTTGCATTTTCTGCGACCAAGTTCATAAGCTCAACCAGAGGACTATTTTCACTCATGACTTAATGTTCATACTCTCGATCCCAGACGGCTGCCCACAGCACACAATTTTATGGGCTGGGGGTCCCAGCAGAAGGAAAAATTCCTCAAGAATATCCTCTCAGTTCCACTGTGTCTGGGAAGAACACAGCCATTCACAGCGGCTCACACCGGTAAATTTGCAGGGAGGGTTTTCCTCCCAAAGCCTGACACCCATCTGAGCAGCAGCTGCCGTTAGGAATCTTAAGCATGGACCTTCCACCCCAGCAAAAGCTTTCCCTGCACCCCTGCACCCCAAGCCCCACTCCCAGGGAGGGGTATTCCCACCAGTGCACGTAACGCGGAGAGGAGATGTGCCCGTATCCTCTTGGACATCACCAAAAAGTGCTTCTGGAGGCCTCACAGACTCACTCTCTCCTCCTGAGCAGGGAAGGGAAGCTGTGGACACAGGCTGAGAGAAGCGTGCAGGCGGGGGCTGCGCCTCTCTCCTGACAGCCCTCATCCAGGGAGGCAACAGCTGACCTTTATATTTACCTCATAAGACTTGGCAGTTGCTATTCTTGCTCTCAAATAAGGGCTGGAGAAGGCCGCGCGGGTACGTGTGCGAGCCCTCTGTGCCGTTAATGATAATGCAGGAACTAATCTCACAATTATTGGTAGCAACAAGGAAATCCATCAAACAAGCACTCCCTGAGAGCGCCAAGCAATCGGTATTCCTGGCTGTCTCGGTGTCTGGGCACATTAGGCCATGAGAGAAATTTTGCCGTTTAGCTGAGGATCTGCCCTGTCTGTCTGTCTTTGGCACAGCCCAGGGCAAGGACAAGCGTTTGGGTTTGCATCCCGCACACATCTGGAACAACCCACTGAAATGGCCAGGTTCAGCCCAGTTCACAGCGGTGGAGACAAGGACATGGACAACCTGTATGGGCAGCTGGGCACCAGTTCGGCTGAGTGGGAAGGGGGATGCTGGAGTGAAGGAGGGCAGGATTCGGGCACACGGGTCGAGCTGCCAGTCAAGGGGAGGCTGAGGAGACCAGGATGGGCCTGGATGGAAGGGCTGATGGGAATGCCGGTATCCCTGCCCCTGGTCAGAGCTGTCCCTTTATTTGGCACTGAGAGGGGCACAGAGGGGAGCCGACAGCAATGTGACCATATTGCGGATGGCTGCTGCAGGCTTGTTCCAGGGAGTCTGTGAGGAACGGTGCACCAAAGGCCAGGAGCAGACGAGAGCCTGTCTGTCCAGCTGGGACATCCCAATATAAAGGGCCTCGGAGCCAGTGATGGCTTCAGCCGCCAAACGTGCCGCTGACACCAGGGTTGCTCTCATCATGTGGAGTACCAGGCCTGCCATCAGCCATGAGCATCAGCAGCAATACATTTTCAGCTCTAAAGCTGTAGGCATGCCACAAGCATGGGGAAACCCTGCTGCTGGGGTGCTGGGTCTGAGCATCCCTGTGAAAACCAGGAGAAACCTTTGAGCATAGCTGGGCTGGTGTGGCATCCAGGCAGAAGCAATTCGAGGAAATTCCTGGGGTTGTTTTTTCAGTGGCCAACCCACTGCTCTCACACTGGCGGGGTAGAAAACAGGATAAATGCTGGAGTTTGAATTTGCAGGAAGTGAAACCCTCACTCACAGTTGCAAAACATCCACGGTGTGCGTTTGTTGCGAACCAGGATTTCCTTCGTAAATGTAAAGGCGCGTGGCACATTCACACGTAAGAGCGCGTACAGCATGAGAATGAGGCTGAGAAATGAAAACTGAGTAGAGAGGGAAAATAATCAGTGCAAATTAAAGGAGATTCGTGATACCATGGGCAACTCCTGCTCCTGGAATCTTGTTACAACCTCAGCTGCTGCTATAAAAAGAAGAAAGTTTAGCCTTCAAGATTAAAGACATCACCCAGCTATGCCGTCAGGGTTGAGAACCCCCAGATAAACACCAGAAGAACTGAGAAACTCATCTTCTTTAAAAATCTCATGATTATGAAAAATACCTCAATATCTGGGGGAGAAGGAGATGGGGGCAGCACAATTTTGGAATACTTGAGGCTGGAGATGTTGCAACTGCCTTCTCACTCCTTTCAAGTGAGGAAATAGGAGAAGAAATACAAACACACTATCTGTCTTGAATGGCTGGGCAACGGCTATATATAGAATCTGCGCTGTCCTACTTAAGTTATGACTAATGCTAAACAATAGTCTGCATATTTGAAGGAGAAAACATCTCTAATGCACCAGTTGTTGTTCATTAAAAAAATGGAAGAATCAAAGTCTCTCTAAGCTCTGACTAGGCTGCACTTACCAACAGGTACGTGTTGCTGGAAGTGGAGCCCCGTGAGACTAATTGCAAGGGATAATGAACAAGATGAAGCGCTTCTTGGAAAAAAAGATTGTTATCTTTATAATGACCATACTCGTGCCAAAGACTGCAAATTCTTTAGGGAAGGGACTTTCTTTTTCGTTCCATGCCTGCCTGGTGTCTAGCGCAGCGGTGCTCTAGTCTGTGACTAGGAATCCTAAGTGCTGCTGCAATTCAAGCCGTACATTACAGTAAATAGTAGTATTAAATTAGCTGAGAACATGAAGGTGGTTTTCATCAGCATCTCTGATGTACAGGATCAACAAACATTTCTCTAAGCTAGAGACCAACTATTTGAAAACACTTAATTTTTATGAGGAGGAGACAATGCTAATACAAAACTACAGTTTTCTCTCAGGAATTTGGCAGGACTTTTTGTCTGGTTCCTCTAATTCAGGGCTGCAGTGTCTGGAAGCATTGGAGTAGGTTTTGATACAGATGAAAGACTGGGTGAAGGAATCAAAGTACAGAATAAAAACACAAATCATGCCAGCCAATAAATGAAAGAAATGATCGGTTTCCACCTGCCAAAATGTCCAGGTTCCTCAACGTTCCCATTCTCACTGTGGGTTACTGCTATTGCAAAGCATATATATACTTAATGAGTTTACTCACTGGATGGTTTCCTTCATCTCTCTTCTGCTTTGTCATCATTACTGATGTAATGACAGGGGCTACGGATGACACTGCCACACACACATCATCATATTTTAGTCTTTTAGCAGAAGAGGAAGATTTTAGTCTGAAAAAAAAAAAAATGCTGGCTTTATTCTTAACTCCTGATGCTGGGAGAGCAAGGATGAGTAGCAACAGAGGTATTGTGGATGCTTCTCTACAACTAAGAGCTTCCAGTACACTTGGAAGCAGGCATATCTTCACCTCAAGGATGCCATTAAAAAACCCTCTGTTCCAGACTAGTGGATAGGAAAATCAATCAAATGGACTATGAATATTCCTAGACACTAAGTTTTTGATGTCTCCTTTACCAGAAAACAGCGGTGCCAGTGGCCTGATGTCAGGCCCCTTGATAAAAAGCAGATCTCAAACTGATTTGTAAATATTACCACTGAAGTTAATGAAATTAATGAACAGCCATATAGAACTGATTTTGTTTAGCCCTGAAATGCATTCTGTACTGAGGTAGTCCAACACCACCCAGAATCAAGGCCCACAGACTGGGCTAAAACTAGCACCAGGACATCCGTATGGATACTGCACCCAAGCAAGGCTGCAGGCTGGGATATTACAGGCAAGCCTAGCTCACGTAACGCACGCAGAGATGCTTGGGCTACCCAGCCTTGCATCCTACTGCTCTGGCAATGCAATGCCGCATCTCATGTCAGCGTCTGGCGGCGGGCTGGTGGCTTCTTGCGTTTCTTTGCAAGAGCAGGCACATGGGTTTGGAGTAACTCAGCACTCTCTGACTGTGCCCTGCTGTGCATGCCCTTGGATCAACAGTTAAACCGAAACTTGGCTAAAACCATCTGGGGAAATGCCAAGAGCTCTAAAGCACCCACCTCTGGCGTAACCTGGCTCATCTGGGTGAAGTTTCTACGAAATGACAGACGAAGGATGCGATTTTAGTAGTGAATAACTAGAGCCATAGGGTGGCCTCAGAGACATTAGGACCTACAAGTTCACACCTCCTGCTAGGATGCTTTCAAATGGGAGAAGACAGCTGCTACCAGAGGGGCCAAAGCTTTTTTTAAACTTAAAAAATAGCACCAGAACTGTAATCTGTAAACAAAGTCTAATTTTAAGTAATACTTGAATTGATAGTGTCTCTTTTGAGGCAGCTACATATATGGGCATACAAAGGTTGGGAATGTCCCTATAAGGCCTTTTCAATTCCCTTAGTGAAGGCTGTGTGAAAAATAATTTTAGAGCAGCCAAATTTAAGGTGTTAACAGTGAGTGCCATTGACCTTTGGGTGTTGCTGTAAGACAGCAGCGTGAATAATAATGAACTCCCTGAGGTTGTTTCCCTTCAGTTTCCTATGAGTATCTTGTGCTCAGGGAATATTTTAAAAATCCTTGGCTGAACCAGACAGCTCATCTGAACCTCCAAGGTATGCCAGCCCAAGAAGTCTGCTCAGCAGTGCCTCTACCATGAAAGATGGATTCAGAGGAAACTAGAAACACATCTAGTTGTAGGGTTGCCACAAAAGCACTTAGAGATTAGTCAGAATGTCTCTTAGGCTTGGGAGTGAGAAAGTTCTTTCCCACTGTTAGCGAAGAGCGTTTCTGGGTGTAACGTGCGGAGAACATCTTGGTTTCTTGCTTGTCTTACCTGTTTTAATGATACAGAGGGTGAAAAGGTACTGCTTTTGACTCAGAGGAGATCAAATTGTGCATCCTGAGATCTAGGGGTTTGACACTGACTGTAATTAAACTTGTTTTGGCCCCAAACTGAAAAGCACATGCTTTCCTTCTCTTTGTCTTGGCAGAGCTTTTGGCAGAGCTGTGTGATGGAGGCTGGCTGACTGTTGCAGATCAGGAATGGAAAGGAGATGCCAATGACAGGAAACTGGTGAACTGGAAAAGAAGGGCAGCAATAAATGAACTGGTTTTTACATGGCAATGGGTGATTGAACTGCACCAACAAGGTTTAGCGGTGGACTTGGCAGTGCTAGGTTAAAGGTTGGACTTCATGATCTTAAGGGTGTTTTCCAGCCTAAAGGATTCTATATCTTTACGATGTCAGCAAAAGCAATGAAGGTAGGTAGTGTGACTCAAGATCCTTTCCAATTTCACCATTACAATGATTGTGCCTAGGAGGTAGAATTTCTCTCTGGATCCTTTTGCTATCTATTAGCAAACAAATTTCAAATTAAAGAAATGAGCAAGAAGGAATACTGTGCACTTCACAACCAACAAACATTTCCAGCATAGCTCTATCTAGACCCAGGAAACACTCAAGTAGGTCCTTCAGGGAGCAAGAGAAGGAGGTACTAATCCATTCTGAGAATGAAGGAATCGTGGCACACTTTTTTTTTTTGTTGTAGCTGCAAACTGTGTCTCTTGCCATAGGCACAGGACTATCCTTCCCCCTTTGACTGTTTAGTGACATATGAGGACAAACTTCTAATGAACAACACATCCTAGATGCATATCTAAAGGGTAAATACCCCAGGTTTGGCCCCTCAGAACAGGTCTTCATTTAAAAAAATGAGCTACATGATAATCTCTTCAAAAATCCATTAGAGACTCAGTTAAAATCAGCTGATGGAAAAAAAGGTGTTATTTGACTCTTCCTTTGTAATGAAAACAAAGTCCCACTTTGGGATCAAGGCCAGATTTCAAATCTTGAACACCATCCTGAAGTGCAACCTTGTCTCTGCATGATTCTGCTTGACATACTACACGGAGGTTGAGGCAGAGCTGCTTCATGCTCCAAAGAATGAATGCCATAGCTTAGGTATCTTTACATGTTATCTCTCGTTATGACTGGAGCCACCAGGAATGTTTTCTACCTGGCTGTATTTCCACCACAGCATCACAGAGATCCTATTCAGTTTGACTTTCATCTTCTAAGAACTGGACATGAACAATGCCAACTGTAGAGGAGTTGCAGACAACAGTCTGGTCAACCTTTTCACGTTCATTGAGATCTACTGACAACCAACCTCTATTCACCACCAAAATCAGACAGTCTACTTATGCTTCAGCTTTCAGTTATGGCTAGGATGTAGGCTGAGACAGATTAAGATGTTTTCAAGAATCTAAACTGAAGTAAATCTTCCAGTGGCTTGTCTCTTCTGACAGGTTGTTGTGAAGTCACGGCATGTATAACTGCTTGTGGTTTTGAAGAAATAAAGTTATATTTTGATATATTGATAGCACAGTTTCAGATGGGCCACTGCCCTTCTCCAATTTGCCAGTAAGAGCATCAGTATCATGCCACTACCCAGGATGCCAGCCTCAGACTCTATCTCCTGTCTGCACTCATCCCGACTTCTTTTACCCTTGGGTACTAACTAGCCATAAACTAACTGCGTCTTCAACTGTACTGCCTGAGTGCTGACGAAGTAACAGCTATTACAGTGCTTGCCATGCTTCACAAATACAGCGTGAGCCTGTCATTCATTTGACAGAGCCTTCAGTCAAACGATGCTGTCTGCTCCCTGCTCCACGTGCCAGCCCTGTGCGCAGGAGCTCTGATATGAAGCGGTCTGCGTCTTAGGGACTCTGTGATCCAGTGACAAGCTTTGTGTTTAACAGAATAGAATTTTAATAGAATAATATAGAATTTTCTTTCATGAATTTGTCTGAGAAAAGATTGATTGAGAAGTGCTCTGTCTGTGAACGACATCTGCATTAAAAATAAACAAGCCCTGTAACAGATCCTAACCTGTGACGTGACTGTGATAGGAAAAAGAGAACCTCGGTTATATAACCCATCTGTAAAAACAGTGAGATCCTTCTTTTCCTATGAAAAATACCTTTGCATCTGCCATTGCTGCCCTTACACTGGAAAAGGAAGAGGATGATTTTATAATTGATTGTAGAAGTCCTGGTTCTTCCAAAACATAAACAAGGCAGATGATCCCCCACAGCTCAGATTTCCAGTGGAAATACCAGAAATTCCAGCACTGCTTTGTAAGGCTGGTACATTTCTTGGCTTGTGCCTTTAGCTGGGGAAATAACAGCTCTCGGAGAAGAGAAGAACGGAATGATTTCTATCCAAAAGGGCTAAGCTTCCTGATTCCCCATTATTCATTTATTTAGCTTGAATCATCCCATACCTACAGGTGGGAGCCAAGAGGTGGTGCTAGAACTCAGCTATCTTGTACCTTGTACCCAGCAAACATCCAGTCCATCTGGTTTCCAGGTGGAAAAATGTAAAAGATGGCTGTGCTCACTATGCTTTATAATATTTCCAGCATAGGTTGTTTAGTGCCTCTCAGCTTCCTGTGCTGTTAGGAAGAATATAACCTGTTCTGTAGTTTTAGGGTTTAGTTGTTCTGGAAAGCAATCATCCTCAATTCTTCCTGCCCGCTTCCTAGAGTTCTTGAAACTATTCAATCCTCCATTACATTCAGAAGCACTCATCATCAATATAATGAGAACAACTACCTCAGATGCAAATATTCATGAGTTAATCCCATCTCATTGTCCCTAAATTGGGCACTAGAGCAACACACTACCAAATATCAGTGAGTCAAATCATGCTTAAAACTAACACCAGGCCTTTCATCAGTGACAAATGTCCTACTTCTGGGATGAATTACCAGAAGCTCTTTCAGTGACAATGAACCACACGACATTTCGGGTTAAGGGCCTTCAGTAAGAAAGCAAGAAGAACACCAGAGATACTTACAGCATCACTGACAGGAGCATCTGCCAGAGCTGAGGCTTTTCGTGCCCCGCTGGTGTACGGCTGAACTTGGTAATCGGTCCCCTGGGAATTGTTCCCTCTACACAGCCATCTTCAAAGGGTAATTTTGGTGCTGCCAGTGGAAATTTGAGCAATGTTAGGAAGAGCAGGTACGTGTCTGCAGTGAGAACCACACAGCGAGGTTTCAGTGACAGTTTTTCAGCACTGACCTTTCCAAATCAAACTAAGCAGAGGCCATGAGAGCGGTGAATAACTATTTTTATTATTAGCTGACAATACTTATCACTTGTTGCCTGAACCACCCTTTAGCAACTGATTTTAAAAGGCCTGCAAAAGAACCCTCCTCTTAGAGCTTCCAGTGTGTTTTCTATACTTATCTCCATTAAAATCTGGACAATTAAGCCTCCTTCATCAAATTAATTTCTTGTATGAAAACAGCCCACCAAAGACTGTTACTTCAGAACCAACAAGAGGTAGCTAATAAATTATAGCATCATGATCAATGGTTAGGGAATTTCTTGAAGAGCTCCTAAACAATTAGCTGATAGAGCACTTGAAGTGAAATTTCCGTAAGCTGCTCTTGAATAAACCTGGTTTTATTTTGTCATAAAAAGAGCATACTGAGATAACAAATTCAAATGCTAGGATATTACGTAATTTGTCGTTATTATATTCTTATATAATTTGTATAACATTGCATTGTTATGCACTACACCCATTTTCTTTGGAACTAATGAATGTAACAGCCACCTTCCATTTTGGGATAAATGTAAGCGTCAATTATAGCACTCTAGGGAATCAGACAATAAACGATACTATTATCTGTCCCCAAAATGCACACACGTCACCAGTAATGCCATACATCAGCATAACTAGCAGGGGAGGTTTATTGGATGTTGGTTTTGGAAGCTTGTCCAAGTGAAAGAGGCTGAGAAGGCTAAAGCTGCTGAGAAAGAAAAGCAGAAAAACTCATGACATAATCAGAGCAAGCTCTGGGCACACAGCTCCAGGAACTCAGTGCCGCAAATCTGACCTGGTGCCTGCCACTATTGGATCAAAAGTGCTGTAGCCACCTGGTGCAAAGTGCTGCTGGATCAAAATTCTTCAAAAGCAAGTTAATTTTGTACCAGCGGGGTTTGTGCCGCTCTGGGTATCATCTGCTCCCCCTAAAGCTGGCACAGGAGATGGAGGGAGTATAAATACCACAGCACGTGAGGTGAGTAATTTGACATAAATGGGAGCATATATTCATGCTCCAGCTGGATCGGTGGGTGATCTGGTGGTGAGCAGCTCTACCAGCAATGAATGTGGCACCACCAGCAAAACAAAGAGAGAGGACTTTCAGGCTGAGAACTGACTGAAAAGGGAGTCCAAACTACGAACAATTATCCTTTGTCGCTTGATTCTTTCACCAGGGTTTCGACAAAGAAACACCATTTTGTCAGCTTTTATGTTTCAGTGGCTACAGACTCATGTCCAAATGGGGAACAATAGTACATTTAGACTACAGCAGAATATTTTGCTTAAAATAGCCCGTTTGGCAACATATATCCAAGTTTCCCAATAAGACAGCAATAACGTAGTTACTTAGTATTTTTAATGAACTGAGAAAACCAATGTATTTCAAATAAGGTACAAACTAGCAGATAAAGTGTTTTGAGCTCTCATGGTCTCTCTCTCTCTGCCAAAGAACACATGAATGATACTAAGTCACAAGTTTGGAGATTATTTCTTTTCTTTCCCCCTCCCCTAAATCTACTCTTATACCAAGCTAAGGCCTAAAAGGCCTTACTTCAGTAGAATGTCCTTCACCGTTCAGAGTTTGCTCATGACTTGGCGGAGGTAATCAACGGACGTGTTTATCCCATAGGAAATACCTGGAGTCAGCGTTTCCACACGGATTCTTTCATTAGCAATTGTTAAACGCCTTCTAATGCATTACCACAAGAATTTACGCCACCAGAAAGAGCACTATGGATGACCAACAGGTAATTTTGTAGTTCCTGGTCTTCCCATAACTTTGTGCTCACTATTGTGTTTTTTGACAAGTTTTATTTCCCGCATTTTTGTGGACAGCCACTTCCACTCTTGCATAAGAAACAAGAACTAGAGTTAGGCTAAGACTTGGAAGACCAATGCTCAGTCCCTTTCTCTGCTACTGTCATCCTAGGTGACTTTGAGGAAGCCGTGTACTGTTCCAGTGCCTGAGTTCTTTACTTTTTAAATATTCTTTCTGAAGATGCTTACAGTAAAGGATACAGGGTACACAGACATTACCACTTCCACTCTTGCATAAGAAACAAGAACTAGAGTTAGGCTAAGACTTGGAAGACCAATGCTCAGTCCCTTTCTCTGCTACTGTCATCCTAGGTGACTTTGAGGAAGCCGTGTACTGTTCCAGTGCCTGAGTTCTTTACTTTTTAAATATTCTTTCTGAAGATGCTTACAGTAAAGGATACAGGGTACACAGACATTACTGTCCTGGATACGACGCATGGCCCAGTAGCTTCCTAGGTCATCTCAACTGTGCCAGTCCCTCAGTGCTGAGATCTCTCCTCCCCTCCTACCAGGTTTATTTCGGAGCTCACAGATGGATGTCTCAGTAGAATGCCTCTAATCAGGCACAATATTTTGCGTGTAGCTAATCATTCATATGGGACTCTACATTTCACACAGTTCAGATTTTCCTAATTAATGTTTTGCATCATGATCGTATTTACAGTAATTGGGACTGATATTTGAAGTACAGTAAAAGCTGTCATCTCATTCCCTCCTAAAGAACCCAATTACCTTCATTTGTTAGCAAATTCACACTAACATTTGGGTATATTACACTTGACAACATAAAGCAAGCTCCTTCTGTGACATGGTTCATCAGCATACCATCAGCCCAGGCCGCAACGACGCTGCACACCTAGTCTTGGAGGCTAGAGTTGTGAATGCCTTCCTGACATACAACCTGACAGCGAAATCAATCAAAACGTGTCAACAGGACAAGAATTTCCCCTGTGCCCATGCTAGACTTAAGCCCATGACTCCTGAGGAAGATGACAGCTTTTGTAATCAGCCACTTCTCTGACATTCATGTGCTACAGGAGACAGCTTGTGCCCAGGTTCACTCAGCCCTACTTCCACCTAATTCTTCGTGCCTAGTGTTTTCAATTAGCACCTCTGAAGACCTACAGCCATCCAAGAGGGAATATTAGGCACAGAAACTGGGGCAAAAGTCAGACCACAGGAACCAAGGCATTAGTCTTTTTGGGTTTTCACATCTCTGTGACATGCCACTCATGTCATTGAGAGCCATAGCTGCCATTGCATCCAAAAGCGAATTTTGTGATGAGGTGCTAAAACGCACCTGTATATATGGCTAAGTCATACAACCTTATACGCCTCGGTGAGGTGTTTACAAGTATGCCGTACGGGCGCTTCAGAGCGAGCCAGCCGTTCCACAGACGGGAAAGGGGATGGAAGAGTGCCATACTTGTTTCTCATTCTGGGAAGTCCTATTTCAGCTACTGATTATTACCTAATAACCTAATCAGCAGTAACAGCAATATTTGGCACTTAAAACCACTTTATATTCAAAGAGCTACACAAGCAGTTTAGGTAGAAAATTAATCTCTAACTAATTAGCAAAGGAAACAAGCAAAAACTATTTTAAGATCAGAAAACAGAGCTACAGAAGCAAGGCTGGATCCTTAGAGCAGTTTCATTCATTTGTTGTGTTTACGGGTGTTTTTCAACAGGGAAATAAGGTAAATTATGATTTTAACAGATGTTAGTGGGTCAAGGTCAGGCCTAGTGGGATGCTTTGTGTTGCCTAATTAATAAACATTCAAACAGCAAGAAAAAAATGTGTAGATCACACTCACCCCAGCTACAGCAGAGGTTTAAAAGGGGCTTGTTACTGTTTGTTAGCGAGCGTCAAAGACGCCTCCCTGCCTGGGGTAAGCAAGATGTGAATGAGAAACAGAAATCAGGAGGTCCCACCCTTCCCACCTACCTATGGAGAAAATCAAATTTGTCTCCGCATGAAATTTCGGCACAAAGTTTTTCTGACGGAAATCAGTTCCATGATTCAACGGTTCAATAAGCAGAAACCTCTCTCTCTTCTTGGTAATTTTCCCAAGAGTTTCCTCCAACTATTTTAGCTCTTAATTTTTATCTTTCTCTCTTTTCTTTGCTTTTTTTTCTTTGCTACAAGCAACTTCTTCCCCAAGCACCTATCTACAATTGAATCCTACTCTAAATTCATGTCAAGATCAGCTTATGTATTCATTGCTGAATGAATTTCAAATATGTGCTCCTTGTGTTCCTTTCCCAACAGGATAGAGAGGCCTCTTGAGCTGCTTTAAATGTCTCATTACAAATGCTTCATTAGAAACTACGTCACAGATTGTGTCAATCTGGTCCACACTTTCATGCCAAAAAGTAAAGACTTTCAAGCTGTGCCTTTCTTACCATTAAGTTTCTAATCTGTTTTTAGAATCTCAATCAGTTCTTTAAGGCATGCAAATGTTACTTCTCCCTTTAGTGCTGAAACTAGCCATTGGGAAATGCACATGCATAATGCTTTCCTGTTCCTGCATGTATTGAAACAATAATCAATGCTGGAAGGGCAGACTACTTTCTATATGTTTTCTGAAGGACGCGCAACCCTTCTACACTCGTAGGGACATACCGCATCCTTCACATGGTGTGAACAGAAATAATTCAGTTGCAATCAATATTACATGTGACAAGAGTTGAATCAAAATCAGTGTGAGAAGCTGAAGTCTACTGGGGCTGAAGCTGATCTTATGATAATGTAACATGAGTCAAGTTTCTTTGAGCCTGCTTTTCCCCTCAGCCAGACCTGGTTTGCACCACCATAAACGTACTTACTTCAAGGGACTAATCTTAACTGCTACTTTCTGCCTAGTGCAACTTGGTTCCATTATTGTTTCCTACATACTCAGGAGCCCTACCTGCTTTACAGACACTGTGAACTTCAGTTTTGTTCATAATTCCTACTATGCTCTCTAATACATGAATGGTAAAGGCTTTCTGCTTCTGGGGCTTCTGAATCGTGATGAGATACAGATACAGATTTTTTTATTTCTTTTTTTTTTTTTTTTCCTGCTAATTCAGTCTCAGAAGCTGAGTTAAAAGCTCCTATTCGGTATGAAACTGTAAAGAGCTAGTACAGAAAAGTGTTCTCAACTCTGATCAGCAGTTGAAATAAGGGCAACCAGTGGATATGTGAGATGGAAAACCCAGCACCTTGGATATGGGAAGCTGGATCCAAGTGGAAATGAGAGGTAGAATGTATCAAATACACCAGAAATTATTCCTTGTTGACTGTGGCACAGCAGAAGGTAGACAAGACACCCATGCTGCAGGCAGCCTCACCTGTCAGATGGTCCTGGCTGAGATACACCAGACCATCATCTTGCCTCAAGGAAGGATCACAAAGATTCCACATCCTCCTGTATCAGCCTTCCCTACCCCATTGCTAAGGTTTCATAACGCCTAACTGCAATATTGACATAGGCCATGAGTTTTCACCCTATCGAAACATTATTTGGAGACTGAGACTATGTCTCATCCAGTCTTCTTTGAATTAACTCCTCTCCATTGCTTTCATCTATCCACATACACTTTGTTTCCTAGGACTGCATCACCCTGACTACCCTCCTCTAGACCCTACATCTGTCTTGCAGGATGGTGGACACAAGACTGGACACAAGACTGAAGTGAAGCCTTATCAGTAGTGAGTAAAGCCCTCCTCATCACACAACCTGGTGCGATATCTGCTTTTTTATCCAAACAATGTGGCATGGTTGATATAAGTTCAGTTATGATCCACTGTAATTCCTAGACTGTTTTCAGTAGATCTGTGTCTAATGAAGACCATCATTTTAGGTTTGTGCATTTTTCTTGCTAAGAATAGGATTTTGCTTATTGGGCTGCAGCTTGTTAGCCTAGTGGGTTGGGTTTTTTTTCAGTTTGTCATGAATGCTTTAGTCCTTTTCCATTTGTGCTGCCCCTCCCAGATAGGTGTCATATGCAGGTTTAACAGGTATATTCCATCATCCAAACCATTAATGAAAACAATACCAAGCTCAGGATATAAGTCTCCAGATGCATCTTCTCATTTGGAAAAGTGATCATAACTACTCTCTGAACAAGGTTTATTAAGCCACATTTGCACTGGCTGTGTTGCACATTTATTTAGAGATATCTTCTTCAACCTTATTCAACAAGAACTCCCCAATTCTTTTGGGAAAAAAAAAAAAATCCATGGACCATCTTGTGCAATGTGACCACATGAGAATTAGGTGTGGTGAAAAGTAGATGACAGCTTATTTCTCCTCCCTCCTTGTTTTGCATTTCTAGCATGCATAGGAGTGTGCACACATTTCTCTTTAACTCTTGTTAGTAACCATTTTGCAACTCACCGCTGATATCTTACAAAAGACTAGAGGTCAGTCCACAGACTACCAGGAAGAAACTTGATCTAGGCCAAGTCTGCTTAAGACAAAAACACCTGAGACTGTGTCAAAAGTCTATTGGATTCAAATTTCATCTGTTTCTTCTTCATTAACCCCCTCCCCAGGTTCTGGAGAAAAGTGGGAGTTTATATGTTTTCTGTCCCAGCATCACATTTGGCTAAGAGGCAGTAGGATCCTGCCTTCTTAAGTTTGTATGATTTCAGGAATTGTTAGGAAAAAAAAAACCAAAACAAACAACAAACCAAACCAGTAGCTTAAAGAGTGGTGGTAGGGGTTGCAAAGTGCTGGAAACTATAAGAAGGTGGTGTTCCCAAAGATGGGCATGACGTCCCGCATCGCTCTTAAAGACAATCTTACACAACATTCAAAGCTGAGGCCTGCCTCACATTACTATGGCAGTGGCTGTGCATGTCCATCTCACTTTCAGAGATGAATTTTATCGCAGATACTCAGAGCCTCCAGTAGATATATCACCTTCTTTGGATGGAAGGGTTAACCCCGATCTATGTGACTACATATTACGTATTATGTTATGTACCATGCTGTCACAGATGTTTTAACACTTCTGTATGCCTGACATGAGTAGGAGGATCCTCAAGGGAAGATGTAACCACAAATATATTACATTTAATCTTGGATGAGAGGCCATGTAATGTCTAATTAGATTTTCCTCATTTCTTCCTCACATTTGGCCAGTTGGGATGTTACGAAGTTTCATAACATCTTAACTGAAAGCAAGGACTGTTTTCTGTTGGTGTTGTTTTCTTCCTAGCTGACTAAATGTCAATTAGGTAGTGGAAGAAATTTAATTGAGTTGTGCTGAGTTCTCCAGTGACTAACAAGTCTGCTCCTGAGCTCTGGAAGAAAACATTTTATCACCTGCAGCATGTGTCATCCCAAGGATGAGGCAGCAGTGCTGAAGAAGCACCAGAACATGTACAGCTGCATTTCTTCTTTTCCAGAAGAGTTTCAGATAGTATACTCCATGTATACGCTGTCATAAAGACATCAAGGTTATAAAGACCTCCAAATCAACACATCCAGGTCTTGTCACAGAAATTACAGGCTACTAACACAAGTCCAAAAGCTTGAGCAGAGGGTTTCTGACATACTGACCCAAAAGTTTTGTTGAGGATACTTAGACCCCTGGACTGAACTTGTTTGGGAACCAGGAGCAGTCTGACTGCATCGGCTATGCACTACACACACGTCTGCTGACTTTGCTGAGAAGTGTATCTATTCTCCTATAGAAGACAGAAGCTAGTACTGCCTCACAGGACCATCCTGTACATTGTGGAGGTGCTAGTCAGGTCAGGGAATTTGACCCACGAATTTCTGCATTTTGTTCCTTCCAATAGCTTAGATGTATCCTCCAAAAATATCAGTTTGCATCTCAGTTATGTCCTCCTTCTGCTTCTTTGGCAATAAAAAGATCCCTTTTGTGTACGTAAAATAAAGTGTTATTCCCTGTAAGGTACCTCTGCATTGCCACAGCAGCACTGAAGAACCTTTATGTTACTCAGAAGAGGCAATTTGACTGTGCAGTCCAGGCCTGGCCACATTCTACAGTTGCCGTTAAGTTGTGGCTGACCCCTGCCCTTAGTCCCAGGGCAGCGAGGGTGGAGAAGCAGTCTGCAGTCAGTGGGGCAGTGTGGGCAGGGTAGAGAGCACACTGCTCTCCATGAGGTACCAGATGCTAAAAAGCTGAATTACCTTTGCACTATTTCGGTTTGACACCTGTGGAGGGTAACGCAGCCTCCCTGGAGCAGCCGAGCAGCCCTATCCCACAGCACAGCCCTCGATGCTCCAGCAAAGCTCCTCTCCTGGATCTCCTGTACAGCCGGCATTGTAATTTAGACATCTGATCCACTGAAAAGTGGTGTTTACTGCTGTGATACATTGAGCTCTCCAATGAGGTGGGGAAATGTATAACAAGATATGGCCACTGGAGGTAAACATGGGCTACACACCACCAAGTCAGAGCAGAGACACACCACTTTTATTGTAAAACAGGGTAACCATCTCAGGCTGCCCAGGCAAGAGCTAGGCTCTCCAGTTCCCAAGTGTTTTCAAAACAGGACTTGGTGCCTTTCCAGGAGGTCTTTCATCAAACATGTTACTCAGTTTAGACTGACGTGACAATGACCTTCACGTATATGATGCACAAAGGGTTTCAGGCTAGATGCTTTCCATCCATCTTTCCATCCATCTTTGTATTTATTTTGTCCTTGATGGTGCAGAACCAGCAGCAGGGACCAGCCTTGAGAAATACATCTATCTCTCTTCTGATGTTAGCCTTTCTAGAAACCGTTTTATTTTTTTAAACTGACATCCTCTTCACCATAAATATTTTCTACCAAAGGCTTGTAAGCAAGTATATGCCTATTCACATAATTTTCAAACCCACTGCCATTGCTTATTCAGATTTTGTTTTGTGTTTAAGAAATAAAGTATTGATGCACTGAATTTTTGAATGATTCATCTAATTCTCTGAGTAGGTGGATTGTAGGCCTTCACGCAGTAAAAATATACTTCAGTCTCAACCATCCAATTCTTTTAATCTTCAAAGGTGTAACAACTCAATCCAGCAGTGCAGTTGACTGCTGTTTGAATTTCTGAGGAAGTTCTCTGGTCCCACACCTATGTCATAAAACAGACCTTCAGTTACCCTAGAGCCTACCACCGTGGCTTCACACTACTTCAGTTCTCCTCTGACTCCAAGAAACTGATTCAGGCTATATTTCAGACCAGTCTTGAAGCCTGCTGGGGTTCATGTCCCTCCAGGGCTGGAGAAGCTGGTGAGGCCAATGGCTGTAGTATCATAGAATCAGAGAATCATAGA
>NW_010267139.1:0-28508 GCF_000690775.1 Eurypyga helias | reverse complement strand
TGTCGCTGTGAGAATGCGGGGCGAGGCGTTCCCAGCACCTTTCCCATGGCGGGGCGCAGCTCCGGCTTTTCAGAAGCCAAGTAAGAGCCTTACTGCAAATGAAAAAGTTAAAAAACGCCAACCCCTGAAACACGGGTTCCAGCGACGTGTCCCGAAAATACCTTTTGCAAGTCTTTTTACAAGCGTTCAAGTATTTGCAATAACAGAAAGACTATAAAAACACCTAAATGGCCAGCATTCCTTTTACAGGCGGGACGTCCCAGGTAGGGCTTTTTCATTCTTAATATTATTATTACAATACTCAGGAAATTAAAAAAATCAAACCTAGAATGACTCAGTATTTTCTAGGTGGCGAATGCGTGCAGACTCGGTGTGCCGGTCTCCTGAACGGCAGCTCCAGGAGCAGCTGATCACCCAGGGCCAGTGAGGTAGTGTTACTGAGCTTTTAAAAATGAAGCTGTTTTTCCCCGCAGGCAAACTGCAGTCAGCTACGGCAGCTTCTCCTCGGTTTTCCCCATCAGGTGCTAACTGGCAAGGCACAAGCAGTAGGACGACACAGCACAGCGATTCCCAAGTCTCCTAGAAATGCTGAAATGAAGAAGGACTATCAGAAGTCTATAAAAATAGATCCCCTCCCTCCATGTAGACAAAAAAAACGTAAGTTCAACCCTGTATTCACAATTGTTTGTGACTCCCAAAACTCCAAGCCCCAAAGAAGTGACCAGAGCCGTAAGAACAGTATTTTTAATTAACATTAATACAGAAAGAGCACATGGTACATTCCTTTCCAGCAGCAGCTAATTCCGCTCTACCATTGGGGAAAACAAAGTTAAGGCTATCGAGGGCAACCCAGTACAAAGGTTTGTGTCCCTAACGCGTTCTTGGAGCCAGCCTTTGGGAGTTTAGAAGACTGTGCACAAAACGTGGGATGTTTATTTAGCAGAACAGCAAGAACAGAGAAGAACATGCTTTGTTACAGTGGTAAAAATGCACAAAGCTTTCAAGCTGCTTTTTACAGCCACTCGAGATGGGAAACCATAGAATCCCAGTCTGCAGCACGTTGTGCCTTAGCAGTCACGCAGGCTGTCGCGGGGCTCGTGGGGACCGAGCGCATCTCTTCAGTGGGGGATAAAGTGCACGAGAAAAATAAGCGCGTTGAAACGAACCATTTTTGAGTTAATTCCTGTTGCACAGTATGTTCTGAAACGGCAATCACAGGCTCTTTAGCATTGTTTAAGAGCACAGAATCAGTATCAGAGACATTAGAAAGACCTTTACGTGTGTTTTGTGGTTTTTCCCTCCAGTTCTGCCCCCCACCAGGAGACCAGCATTCTGACAGGGCTCGCTGCGGCTGTGGGGTGTCTTAGTCTGGGTCGTGTTGGTTCAGCAACGTGTAAGGCATCCCCTTTAACCAACACCCTTTCTCTTCACCTCCAAGCTCAGCGTAAGCCAGCATTTAATGGCATAGTGGGTGGTTCAATTTTCTGCTGATGCGAGCCCCTGTTTCTAAACTGGTTAGCAGAGCGGGGGCTGAAAGTCGTACAGGGCTGCAGTAGCTCTCCCGGTTATGAAAGTTTATGTGTTACAAAACTGCGTGTTCACAGGCTGTCAGGAACCATGTTTTCTGTTTTTCCACACACAGGTTAAGGCCATAGTCAGCAACCCTTAAGAAGAGCCGAACCACGAGGCAATCAGCCCAGCGCCGTTATTTACGGGCACAGTCACCACCTAAACAGGCGAGAACGGATTGGCCGGTTCCCGACTATGCTGAACGCATCAACGGTGGGTGCTCAGTCCCTGCATCTTTGGGCATTGCATTTAACAGCAGTAGATGCTTTAAAACACAGGCTGTTGCTGCAAAAGGGCGCAGTCAGTTCCCCCACAATATATGCCGAAGGCTAAAACCACTTTCTTACCCCGTATATACATTGTTTTACCATTTGCCTTTCACAGCGAAACTGCTTTTCCATCTGCGTACTCCTGAGAAAGGCAATCAAAACCCTGCTCCTTCCACGTCTCATTTACATTCCCAGATTATCCCCAGTCCAGTGCAGTACACCACAATCGCTACGTTGTGGATTAAGACTCAACTGTCAACATCAAAATTGTGCTGCTAGAGAAGACACCTCTGCCCTCTTAACCACTAAGCGACCCTGCAGTCAGACACCGCTTGCAGACCCAGTCCCTGCTCCACGGCAGGGGGAAGCAGCGCTGGCTGTAGGGTGCCACCCGCGCTCCGGACACGGCCCTTGTCACCAGGAGCAGCGCAGGACCGCGGGTAGGCTCCCTCCAGCGTTTCTGCCCACTCTCCACAGGAGTTCACACAGCTCCTCTCCTGGGCCCGAAGGCCAGCAGATTGGAGCAAGCGGCCCAGCGGGATGTTTACACACATCTGTTTGTTTTTTTACAGAGTGTTATCCTAAAAAAATGGTGTTCCTGGGAGTTGGCAGTTGTGAACGAGGGGATTTTTGGCTACAAGGATATTCATCCAGAATCTTGCCATGTCCATGTCGCGCTCTGGCCACAGCAGCTCCACAGCTGTTCTCCATCGGGCAGGAAGGGGTAAGTATGGAAGGTATGTACAGGGCGCGGGGAGAAAGGTGACCCGAGCAGAGACACACAGATGCATTGGGAAACTAGGAAGTACGTCTAGGGCTAGGGAAGAGAAGGCATCCAGCATTCCAGCTGCTCCCGCCGTACATGGGTCTGTGCTTGGCGCTGTGTGACGCCCCAACGGTCGCTCTTTGTTCAGAGGGGGGGCACCGCGTGCAACCCCTTCCAGGTCGTTAGTGAGGATGGGGCCAGGGCCTGAAGGTGGCAGCTCTGGGGAGAGCCAGCCGAGACCCTGGTGCATCATTTCTGCCTCCGGGTTTCACAGTCCCCTCTTGCCTTTGCTAACAGCTCTTTACACACGCCACTTGAGGTACCTGGGGGCTGTGGCTCGACTTCCTCTCCACCATGCAGCCCAGGGCGGGTCACCCCACCTTCTGCTCAGGCTATGCCAGCGTTCGAGCCCCTCAGGATACACACAAGCTGCCTTTTTACCCTACCCCTGTGCCTAGGAGATGCTGCTACGGCAGGCGCCGTGCCCGCCCCGGGGCGCGGGTTACAAGCCACTGGCCAACAACCCATCCACTGACAGATGGGTACAGAATCCATCACCTCGAGCCTCGCTAAAATTTTTCAGGGGAGAAAGAGTTCACACCAGTACTGAAACTGAAGTGAGAGGGCTGTGCCAAGGAGCACAGACTAGATAAATAAGGCAAGGGACTGTGGGAGCCAGGAGGCTAGCAGAGGCAACAGTGACACTTTTAATAACTTTCTTGCTCTTGAGAGTGAAAAATTAGAGCGCACTTCATGCAGCAGCTAATGGAACAGACCAACTCTCTCAGCAGCCCTTGTTTAGACAGATCAGTTCTTCCAGCATAATTTTCAAATCTCTCTCTAGTGCGGTTCTGTGCTAGAGCGTGTCCCAAGGAAAGATCTGAGGTTTTCCAAGAACTAAGTAACCACATTGTCTACAACCTAGGATCACTCTCCATTGTCTTTAAAACAGTGACTTTTTCAAAGTGGCTTTTCCTCTGTGACGTTTCCTCTCCTTCCATAGACTTTATGCCAAAAAGAAAGTTCTCCATATAAAACATCTTAGAGTTGAAAATGTACAGCTCATAGATATGCAATTTGTACAACCAGATTTTACTGTATGTATACGTAGAGTTGCATGTTTGCTAGTCGGTGTAGACAGAAATAGCTGAAAAGCAACTAAACATCAGTTTTTCATTGCAAACAGACTTCAAAGAATAATATTTTACATCAACACAGGTTTTGCAGCTTTTCAAGTTAGTTTTCATTAGTACTTGGTATACAGTAAAACTCTGATCTACTTTTACTTATGGTTTCGTCTTTCCAGGCAGAGTTTTTTAATATCCATCAGTAATCCTGAAACAAAGAGTCAGATGTGTGACACATTCCCAGGTAGTAGCTTAACGTACTGTAGAAAAGTCAGTTTTGTTTTACCAAGGGCTAGAATCCACTTCTGTAACATTCCCTGAGGCAATCCACTATTTTATTGTTTTGTCCTCGAATCGTTTGTATATTGTTGCTGTTCTGTTCCAGACTGCTTTGCATCTTTAAAAACAGACACTTAGGAAAAAAAGACAGCTGTTAACTCTCATTGCTAATTTTCTATTTCAGCAATTACGCTTCCCCTTAAGACCCTCTTTTTTCCCCTCCAAAAATATCTCAGGTTAACAGCAAATCCGTGGGGTTAATTTTCACGAGATAGGAGTTCGGGTCTTTAAATGAACGTTAATTTCTAAAGACGCAAAAGTGTGAACTGCAAAGAACGTGGTAGACAGGGAACAGAACAGAACTAACACTAAAATTGATCTAACCGAAATTCCCTCTCTTCAGAGGGAATCTGTGGTGTTGAACAGATCACCGGTGGGGAGGAGTGGTGGGTGTGGAGGGTAGAGAAACCCAAGGGAATCATCATCCTTGGTCCACAGAAACGCACTGAGCAGGAACACCGCGTTCCCTTACGTTCTCAATGGACTAAGAGGGTTTCTCCAGACATAATTCCGCCTTTACCATTTCAAAAAAGCCTGTGTATAACCAAATGCACTTAAAGCTTTAAGTTTTAGTAACTTTTTAGACTTTGTTTATAAAACAAACACACACAAGCACACTTCCCAGAGTGCAAAATGCTTAAATACTTCAATTACAGGACTCCACGTGTGGTTTTTGGAACAGTCAACCTTTTGCTCTGAGAGTCAGCTTCTTCCTCGTCGGCGCATCCATTGCCAGCAACGGCTGCAGCAGAACTAACCAAAAAATGCAGCAAGTGCAACAGCAGGTAACTCCATACTGTTTCTGCAGTTCTCCAGGGGACACTGTTCATTTGTATAAACTCATCGTTGGGCTTTGATACATGCACATGTACGCATCACAAAGCAGTCTTCGTGCACAACCTTGAATCTTTCTGGAATCCAGGGAGTGTAACTCTTCTAGAGACATCTTCAGGTATTCACCAACTTCGGGGCAGGGGGTAACTTGTGGAATGTTAAAGCCGTTCTGACCTCCTGGGAACCGTAAGGAAAGAAAGAGACAGGTTAGGGTAGCATCCACCTAGATTTACTTCTTACCGTGTCCTTCAATTACGGCAGCATCACCAGTTCTCGAGAACGCCTTCTAAAACAACCCCAAGAAAAATCCTGATTGGTGTCAGAGTATCTCGTAGTGCTACTAACAAACCAACAGCACACAAAACCCCACCAGAACGAGGCTTTCCACCAAGACTTTGGGGTTTTGTTACCACTCTGGGGGAGTGACCTGAATGCATCCTCCATCTCAGCGCTGCTGATCTTGTTAATGACAGGACAAGTGGTAACAGTCGTTGAATTTCTAAACCGCAAGTGCCTGTACCCAACTTGCAGGACTAAGGCAGAGCTTGTTCCTGGCTAATTCCCATGTAAAAATGAGCAAGTTCAGACACCACAAGTATGGGCATCCCTAATGCTGTTCCCCAGCCGACTTACTCTTCAGCTGGTGCAAAAAGCTTAGCATCTGCGATACACAAAACCCCAGAAGACCAGCTGGAGATACATCCAGTGAGTATCTCACTTGATCTTCGTTAAAGTGGCTCTTGACAAACCTCGGCTGTACACATTTCAAGCACTTTGGAGCACAGCTCGATTGCCTTCTGGTGGTTGTAAGAAAGAGGCCTTAATCCTGTACCCATTTCCTTTGCAAGAGGAGGCAAGATTCTTCCCCACACCACCCCACTCCCCAGGCCCCCAGATCACACTGTGACAGAGGGGCTCAAGAATTCTTCATGCAAAGAACCGTCACTATGAGCCTGACACTTGCATCTATTACTGCTTTTCTCAGCTGCCAGGACTGAGCAGAACTCCCTTATTTAAACACGATTTAATGCAGCAGTACCCAAGAGAACATTTGTATTGTTACAGGGGAACAGTTTTCCACTGGTAG
Source organism: Eurypyga helias (assembly GCF_000690775.1). Classification (NCBI taxonomy): domain Eukaryota; kingdom Metazoa; phylum Chordata; class Aves; order Eurypygiformes; family Eurypygidae; genus Eurypyga; species Eurypyga helias. The sequence continues at coordinate 22,517 of NW_010267139.1, read as the reverse complement.
CTCTAAAGAGATTCAAAGGAATGGCACAGAAGTTGTAACATGTGACTACTTCTTTTATCCTACAGTCACCTACACTAAGTCACTTAAGCAAAACCAATAAACACACTTGCACACTATCTGATAATTGCATACATTCACTTAAGCACTGGCTGAAAGAACACGTTCCTGCAGGTCATTATTTAAAGTGAATTCTCTCTGCAAACTTGCAAAGTACAGAGAAACATATAAGGAGTACTGCCAGGAAACTTCTGCAGCTACTTCTGTCCCATCTACTACTGCTACGCCCCATCTAGTTGAAACTCAGATTAGGCTGCTGCGAAATCAGTGCGCTGAGGTAAGGCTCGGCCAAGATTAGTGTCCCAGCATCAAGTACTTCAAGTTAAGTGATACTAAGATCCCCAAAACGTTAAGAAATATACACAGAAATTTAAAATAGTTACACTAGTAAAAAATAAGATCAAATTAGTAAGACCACAGAAAAGATTTACCATCCCGATCTGCCATGCTGTCAAAAAAAAGCCAGGCGGAGTCATCCCTCCCGTATTTAACAAAAGCTACGTAGTGGCTTGTTTCTATGCAGAGGACAGCAAACAACTCCATCTTCTGGTACGGGATGCAGCCGTGTCGCCAGTCCCAGTCAGGCAGATCTTTAGGTAGTGACAATGGATTGAATTTATGACTCTGTCTCTTGGGATGAAGATGAACCTACAATTGAAGGGGTATTTCAGAGGAGAAAAACACACCCTGTAAAGTTATTTGTTTCAGAGGCAGAGAAAGCTAAAAAGAGCATTACTACTGACTTGAAGGTTAACTAATGGTGTTAGAGACGAACTGCAATAACAGCAGCAAAGTTTCTTCTACTTTTCCCCCACCACTGTAGTTCAGTATTGCCCAGAAAATTTAAATCCAAGGTTAGAAGGGAGGTCAGAGTTAGTGCAATGATTTTCTGCTATGCTCAGACTTGAAAACAAGCCATGGCTATGCCAGCCTCATGTAGGTCACCAGACAGCTCTCAGAATTAATCCATTCTGTGTCAGGAATGTATCTGTTCAAACAAGGTACCATGTATGTAGAATTAGGATTTAAAGCAGGTGACAGGTAAGATTCCAAGTTGTCTACAATGACAGCTTCGTCTCTGTATTCAGTCCTGGATTTGGTAGCTGCCATGTTTGTAGTAAGAAAACGTCGATGAACACTGCGTAGCCAAGTGGAACTCCTGATCTGTCACGGCAGGATACACCTCACCTGGTGGGCGTAGTTACGCCAGCAACGCTGTTCAGTGGACCCCCACAGCACGCACCGTTTGGGTTAGACCCACGCTGAGTAACAAAGACAACCACTTACTTGCGTATTGCAGGTTTTGCAGAACTGCTTGATTTTCCCAGCAGAAATGTCAGTGTCTTCGTAACATTCTCTGCACTCAAACATCGCCAGGCCTCCGCATATACGGCACTGCCTCGGAGCTGCGTTGTTAAACAGAATATTAGTTTCCAGTCTGGGGAGGCTTTTTTCGGTGGTGGTGGTTGGTTGGCTGGTTTGGGGGATTTTTTGGGTGTGTGCATTTTTGCTTTGTTTTGGTTGGGGTTTTTTGTTGTTGTTAAGATGAGGGGTATAGGAAGGAGTGGGGGTTACTACATTAAATGGAGAAAAAAAATCACATTAAAAAAAGCGAAAACCAGGTTGGCAATCAAAGCAGAAGTGTACCATGTCGTTTAACTTCTTCCCTTTGACATAAGGTGGAATAAGAGAAAAAGGCTTAGAGTGGTAATTGTGAAACAGAACACAATAAAAATTAAGTTTTATCAAATGCATGAACAGCTAAAAACAGCCTTTTAAACTGAGTTCTCAAAAAAAAAAAAAAAGAAAAAGGGGTAAGCTGATAGCCATGACAGTGAAAGAAAGAAAAGGCCAAGGCAGTTCCAGAGTATTATTTTTCTAATAACTTTTGGTAGTTTTATTCATTCTTATCTCAGATTTAAGACCAGGTGTCTTTTTTTAGATACTGCAATGAAAAATGCAGTGGATGAATAATGTCAGAAATTTAGGTCACAAAACAGTGACTGGTTTATATTTGAAAACTGCACCACGACTACATGCTGCAGGCTTACACGCTCCTCTCAGGTTCTCTACTCCTAGTGTGGTAAACTGACAAAAGGCTCTGAAACAAGCAGCACAAACTGATGAAGACCAATGAAACACAGTCTCAGTGCTAGTTAGCTTTGAAGATTTCTTACCTGCCATATTAGTAATTGCTTTGCTGCTAATAACTCAGTTTTAACACTACCTTACAACTGAACTTCTTATTTCAAAACAGACACTCAAGAATTAAATAAACTTCATCACCCAAGTTATATTCTATACATTCTTCTGAATTACAGCTTTTGGCATGAGAACAAAAAGCATTCTAGCCAGGAACCTTTCCTTCCTCCTCAGCCTGAGCATCTCACACTGCTGTGTTAAATATTTAATACAAACAAACAAACGAGGAACAGAACTACCAGGGGTACTTACTTGCACTGCTAGTCACTCTCAACAACTCTTATTACACAAGGCAATGCTGTATACTTACTATCTTCAAGTAAGTCTGTTATGTTTAATTCCAAGGATGGAAAAATTTTGTTGAACATTTTGAAGTCTTTTCCAAACCGAGGCATCTGGATAATCAGGCAGGAGGGTGCCTATAGGTAAAAATACCGGAATATAGAGTAATGAGCTTGAGACAGATAGTTATCTAAATTTAGAGACGTACTTCTAATGCTGTAAACGTGTCCCCGTTATTTAAACTCGCAGCCCGTTAACTTGCAAATTCGCAAGAGGGTAAGCAAACCAAAACTGAGTCTTTGAGAGAAACTACAGCTAAAAACCAAACAGGAAAGCGGCACCTAAATCACTGTCAAATGACAGTGTCAAAGTGCTGCTCATGCTCAAGCATGATATTCAACATACTGGACTACATGCCCCCAGCTGGGGAGGGAGCAAGGGGGAGAAAAAACTTCCTTTGTAAGGTTTTTTCACAACCAGGTTTGTAAATGTTTGTCCTTAAGACAACTTACTGGCAGTAACTAAGAAATTTTCTTTTAGTAATTCATTACCTGAAGTATTTTGGCCTGTTCAGCCAAAGGATGTCAACCTTAAAACACATTTGTAACGCAGGAAACCTGTACCACTGACCTAGTGCTCCCATTTCCAACAGGTCTGCATTTTGTTTTCGCACCAAATCCTACTTTTGGCCCACTGCTGAATGGTATCACCGCTTCTAACAAAGCAACAGCTCTCACCGACCTCGGCAAACTTCAAGTTGCTGTTGATGAACGACCACTCTAGTAACTGCTGAATTGTTGGGACTCCAACTTTCTCATTTTTGTCCATAAAAATTTGATAGAAGTAACAGTCTTGTACTTTCTGACCTGCTGATCTAAAAAGATGTAAAGAAAACAGATTCTGAAGCTCTCCTGTAACAATTTACTAGGGAAATGACATCTACCAGAAAATAATCTATACAACATCCTTTCTGCATTGAAACATATTGGGCTTTAAGAAGAAAAAAAGGCAACAACAACAACAAAATGCCTTAGATGACAGGCCACCAAGTATTAAATATGGAATGATGTTAGGAAAGCTTAAATATGAAACAAGAGCACTGCAAGTCTTTTAAGTACGTTTGAAAAACATATGCCTATGCATTCCTGAACTCCCAACGGAGAAACACTCCCTAAGCAGGAGCATTGAAACCACCAACACACTAAAGCACCTCCCATTGCCCAGACAGGTAAGAGCAACAGGAACACAACATGGAAAGGAACAACAATAATCTCTTGAGTATGACATGCCCAGTAAGGAGTTGAAAAAAATTAATGGGGTTAACGAAACATTTCCTTTCAACCAGGGAGCTATTTACACTGCTTCCTACAGTGGAAGTCCCAGGCAGACAGCCTGCATGGCTACACCTGCCCCGTAGTTAACAGAGAACTCTCCGAAAGGACACCCCTGATTGAAGGGCTGTCCAGCTCCAACTGTGAAGATGACTTGCTACACCTGGGCAAACATTAAGGCGGCAGGCTACTAGGGTAGCTGGAATGACAGCCCATCGTAAGTGCTCTGGATAAACACGGTCATCCTCACCACACACAAAAAAAAAAAAAAAATTAAAAAAAGAGACCACAGGAAAAAAAACCCATCAAACACACACACACCCCCAAGCCAACCCTACTCCCACAAAAAAACCAAGCCAAGCCAAACAATAACCACAAAACCACAACACAATTCTGTAGGGAGAGGGACAAAGGATTAAGCCACCAATTTAAGTAAGTTTTGAGGTGAGCCATTTCAAAACAAGGTCAGAATCAAGTATTGCTGTTTTCAGGTACTATTTCTGTTCCATAAACATAAATCTGAGCTACTTGGGAAGAAGCTTCAGGTGAGTAATTCAAGCTACTCTGGAAAGACATATGAAAGGATGCAGAGGACTGTGCCCACATGGAAGAAGTGGATTTTGCTATCATGGAGAAAAAGCATGTAGGAGTAACTGGCTTCCAGTAGCCAAAGGAAAAAAGTTACGAGTTGTTTCATCCCAGTGTCAAAGTTCCTGGGATGAGATTCCCGGGAACCTCCAACATGTTTGCTATAAAGGGTAGCCTCCTCCTTCACAACCATTATTAATTTTAAGCCTTATTTCTAAGCAGCAATGAGACTTGTGGATTACTCTTGGAGTTACAGTACATGCACAAAACACACTCGCTGAATGGTGGAACATAAGTTCTGTTCTCCTCTGTATGGCACAGACAGGACAAGAAGCCTTGAAGGCCAAGCTTTACAAAAGAGGGATTAAAGAGATGTGGAAGACGGTGACCTACAAGTGGAGTAAGAGGCATATTCCCTTGCTCTTATTTCACTCCTTTCAGCTGGGGTTTCTGCTGCAGCAGCACACCTGTTAACTACCAAAAACTACAAATACATCCTCACATGAAGATGTATTATTCTAATTATAATCATACATACTGTTGTTATAATTACAGTATTGTACCCCAGCTGTTTCACCAGAATAAGAGATTAGCCACAGGGGTTTCTCAGCATGTTGTATTTCACAGAACCGAAGAGAGGCAGTAACGACAAGCATGAGGGCCTTAAGATGGCAAGAGGAACACTCTTCCATATAGAACCCAGTACACGCTTGAAGTTACTGCTGCTTTTCAGGGTTTTTTAACCTAAGAGTAGATTACGAACAGAGACCTTTGTCTAGGCAGAAGCAGGTCCAGTTCCAAATTCCTGATGTGCCTTGAGCTCTCATCCCTTCAGACCTTTTCAAACTTTCCCTCCCAGGGTACCACGGAAGACAACCTCAGCACACTCTTAAGGGCACGCCACACACTGACACTCTGATCGTGGGGCCCTAGCACCCCCACCTCTGCGCAGCGCAGCAGACAGCGGGCACGTTCACGGCTCACACACCACTGAACGAAAGCAGCCAGTGTCTGCTGCTGTGATGAATAAGAGAAGCCAAGCTTCATCAAGGCAAACCATGGAAGCCTCTTCATTGGCCTTAAAGAAGAAATGCCCATCCGTTCCCATGGATTACACACCACCTCAGCGATCTCTGCAGCGTGCCCCAGAAACAAGGAGCTAGAAGCTGCAGGCCACGTTCAGCAGTGCGGTAGGGCCCGCTTCGAGCGGCCGTTCCCAGCGTAACAGGACAACGAGGGTCTCGAGCAGACAGTACCAGCACAGGGGATCTTTGTCCCGTCCTCATGAAACCTTGTCCATGAGCTTTTGCAACAAGGGATCAGTGGGGCAAAACCCACCTACCAAAAAAGGTAGGTAATAGTGTCAGATTTGTCAATGTAACTGTATTACACTGTATTTCTTAGAGATATGAATCAAGAGTCCAAGGTGCTCTATAAGCTCTCTCAGTCTGAAAGGCAGCAGATCCTCTCTCCTTATCAGCCTCTACAAACAGAGGAGAAAAGAGACTCACCTTATTTTCAACAGTGGCTCAACTCTTAGAATATGGTGAAATAAAATATTCAAAAATTCTTCTGGATCTGAGGGGAAGAAGGAGGAAAAAAAAAAAAAATCTTGTTAGTATGCAAAACCAGATCACTATTCAGAAGTTTTCAAAGATCTTAATAGGAAAAAAAGTAAAGGTTTGGTCTCTCAGCCTTTTTAACATACGAGCATTATGACAAACCATGAACTAGCTGTGTTTCAGCTTTTTGAGGACACAAACCTCTACTTACTCTTCCGGTGTCAAATGGCCCTAATAAAAGACACAGGCTCAACAGGGTAACAAAGCTTTCCAGTAAGGATCAAAAAGATGCTCTGTAATTCAGAGGAATCATGTGGCACCACACAACTTTTTCAGGAGACATAAAAGCTTTTAGAAGAAAGCAGTGTAAGTGCAGAGAAGCAGTGAGGAGTAGTGACAATAACACATAAAACCCCCACAACAGTACAAAGTTCATCTGAACTACAGACCGAGTTCTCTAACCAAGAATGCAGCCAACACGGGCTTCCCAAAGGTCTGTTCTCCCTCAGCACTGAGAGTTTTCTGGAGTATTTCTCTTCCTGACACTAACTGTAATAAATACTGGGGTTTGGCACTGAGCATTCACAAAGGAAACAGTGCTCTCCCAAACAGAAATGAAACAGCTACGTTGTACAACGCTAATCAATCACTATGCAACTGAAAATCAAAAGTTTGGGAATTGATTTTTCTAAAACATTACATAACCATTGTGACAAAGAAATGTTGTAGTGGAAAGATTATTCCTCAGGGACCAAAGTGACACTGTGAAAGTGGACAAAGACCACAGTTGTAGCAGAGTCTTCATCTCTGAGGAAGAGCCTTAGATCTCCCCTCACTGCTGGAAGGGAGTTGCACGGACACAGGAAGGCTCAGGGAAAGACTGTTACGGCAGCAACTGCTCAGCTAGGGTTCCTTACACACCTGAGGAAGCAGAAAAACCCTTTTTACCACCCAATGGTCACTCACATCTCTGGAAAAGAGATTACTGCTCCAGAGAAATATGTGCGTGTTTTATTCTAGCATAATTCCATAGTGACAATTACGTATTCCAGTTCCTTCATATTATGATTCTTACAAATCTCAAAGGAAAACCTCCCCAGTTACCTTTTTCCTCGGAAGTGAATCCAGATGCAGCCTCAACTTTTTCAAGTATTTTCCTCAGTTTCATTATTTTTGTGGCACAGACATATCCATATCTAAGATAAATGGGTTAATAAGCTATTAGCTAGTGTGTGATCAAGTCAGAGAAGAAAAACCCTTAAATGCTGAAATACAGGCTCTCAGATTCTCCTTTACCTGTATACATCCTCAAAGCTATGTATTTACTCCTCATATTCAGTCTGACTTCCAGTATTTTAATGCAGAATAAATTTAGCGCTCAACGTTGTTGCGCAACCTTTGAGCGCCCTCTTTTTAAACGTTAGTTACCAGGATAACTGGGTTTTGATTTGACAGTTAATTATTTTTGATTTGTTCTCACTCTAATTTGCACCGCTTAATACATCATTTTCAGAATGTCACGTACCAGCTGCACTGTGGGAGTTGCTAATAAAAAAATATTTCAGTATTTGAGAAAGGGATACAGCACTGTATTGCTGAGCTAAGAAGCTCAAGTTCTGAGCATCTCTTTTAAAACTTTAAAAAATGTGCAAGGAGTTTTAAACATGGTGGAAAGTAGGAGAAGTGAGACTTTCAGTCTTCTCAGCCATCTGAGATTTCTGCTACTTGGTGTGTATCCTACTACCTACACCACAGAACCCTGGAACACACCAGGCAAAGTACAGACACGCGTACAAGAACAAGGGTTCGGAAGCCGTCGTCTTAGTCCAGGGATCAAAAGCAAACCTCTGTGATACCGTTCAGTGCCAGCCCACAGAATTTCAGAACTACAACTGTATTATTTGCATGTTTTAAAAGAATTAAGCTAAAGACAAACAACTTTTCTTGCAGATATTTGCCGTATTTCCTTTGTACATTGTGCCGAAGAAATTACAAAGCACATGTGACGTTCTTTCAGCAGAAGTTTTTTGACAAGTAAAAATTAACGAAACTTTCTATCAGTTGTGAAACTCCACATAAGAGAACCCAATTCTTTTCATGTCAAGAACAGCAGTATTAAAACCATGTAAATACAAATGCTGTGACAAAACACAACTTGTATTTATCAACGCTTTAGTCTTTATCCCTGTATACATTTTGCAATAGCTCTATGCTGACTGCATTTCCTAACAGAGACTAGTGAAAATATTTTATCCCCGAACAATGAGCAACTATTTCCAGTTAGCTCTGCTTACATTTACCATGAAGAGCAAGTAAAAAATAGTCAAAAAACAGCCCAGACTGGCAGCAGCAGCTAGCCAAACATTTCAGGTTTGCAATAGGAATGCATACACAGCAGGATCTAGTGTAAAATCCACGTTAGACCAAAGGCCATTTCATGTCTTTACTTACATTCTCAGAGGATTCACAATCTCTGTCCTCAACAGCTCTTGAGTCTCACTATAATACTCTACGTCATTCTTTTCTTTAGGTCTGAGTAACACAGTGTCCAAAACAGAGCTAAAAGAGAACAGGCTACAAAGAAAAAAAGAAAAGGCAGGTTGCTTTGATTCTGGCAAATGCAACCACTCCGATGCCTGAGCAACGTAAGACAAACCAAGCAAAGCCACAGGAAGAATCAAAGAACTACACTCAAAAAGAGGTAATTATGGACAGAGGACAACGCAGCTCTACTAAACAGTAAAAGTCCACTCTAACCCAGAATCCTTGTGGCAGCAGAGCGCAAAACCAGTGGCCAAGGCAGGATTCTGCAAGTAAGTCACGAGAGATACCTCCCACCCCCGCCCGCATACTCCTTCATCCTTCAAGCATCTACCCTTACAGAGAGTACAGATACAGAAGGGTCCGTACAATTTGGACACGATTCTTTTAGGCAGCGAGTGCTGCAGAATCTGTTCGCAGGGAAGGAGCACGGTAAGGTGTCAGACGGCAGCGCGTGACTTGGAGCCGCACAGTAATACAGACAGACAGTCATACAAAGAGCAAGCGCTCTGCACTTCTACCACGGGATGCCACTATACAAATTATGAACTTACCAGAATAAGGTGGAGTCTAAGTAACAGGAGTTGTAATGACCCTGGATACCTTTCTTCTTTCCAATCATTGTCTCTAAACCTTCTTTTTCCATTTTTGGAGGAGTGTTTTCTTCTACCACTTCACTTAAGTAACCTCCAAAGGCTGAAATTTTTTTTTTCAAAAGACACTTTAAAGCCTCAAATTTTATCCCCCTTGAGATTTTCCTACTCATGTTTTATAGCTAAACTGTTGCCTTAGCACAAGCATTCCCTCTCTGGTCTAGAACAGCATTTTATTATAGCTGAGACTCCCTGTCTTCCAGAGGGTGACCAGGCCTCACGTTCCACTGACAATGCACAGCAGAATGCTTCAGAAAGCCTGCAGCACCCAATTAATTTTATCCAGTAGGAATAAAGTGCTCACTATAAATGCCCTGTGCACACTATCTTACAAGCATCAGACACTTTTTTCTTTGCTGTTGTCCCAGGGAATACAACATGACCCAAGAAATCTGAAATATTAGGGAGGGAAAAAAGAAAAAACAGGTTTTCACCACTAACTGCCACTATAAAAACACATGCTCTGCTACGTTAATATTTAGAAAACAAGTAATTTGGCATTACAGAAACATAACTATTTCTGCGAATGCAATCACATATTGCTGGAGTTGCAAATACTATTTTCAGCAAGACTGCTTTACAACTTCTGAAGTAAAAAATGCACAGCATAACAAAAATCCCCTAATATTATTTAACTACATGAACATTGTCTTGTTTCAAAGCATAAAAAAGAAATCCATAGAAGCATTATGTTCTGTACAGACTGATCTATTCATTAACCTCATTTAAGTAATACCTGTACAGATTTTTCAAGTGTTCAATACACAGAACATCTTGCAGGAATAAATGAAACCAGCACCCAGGTCAGTTCCCAGCTGACAAACAAGTAATAAGCAGCTCGGTACCTAGAGAGTTGCAGCGTTCAATCTGGTTGGAAACGGGCTGTAGTGAGGCAAACCTGGAATCTGGCCTGCAGCTTTTGAGTTTAACAAAAAGAGCTTTCTTCGGAGCACAAGTGAAGTATCGAGTTCCTTTAAATGTTCCATCCGTACAACCTGCACATTCGTCTTCCTGAAAATTCATGGGAGAACTTGTTATTTTTCTTATTTCTAGAATTCTACAGTAAGACATTGGATAAAAGATCTATAGGTCACCCTTCAGGTATTCTGAAGCTTGATACACATTCCTGCACTGTAGTAGACAAAGCTTCAGCTGAGGCATTCTTTAACTGCATTTATGGAGTAAATTAACAGGCCCACTTTTTTTCCTTCATGCTTAAACTTTCACTGCATCCAAAATAAAACATAATTCCATCAGATGCAGCTTGGCAGAGATGGTAGAAGAGAGTGAGAATTCAATCCAGTCAACATCAGGAATTTAATTAAGCTAGCCAGTCACTCCAGATTTCTTCTGTAGCTAGAAAAGGGCACACATGCACTACCCAGCACCTTTTAAAACTCAAAAGTAAACAGAGTAGTGCTCCAGATTTCTTCTGTAGCTAGAAAGGGCACACATGCACTACCCAGCACCTTTTAAAACTCAATTAAAAGTAAACAGAGAGTAGTGCGAATACTTCAGCGTGACTGTGGCCTGCTTCAGAACACACGGAATGTACATCAAGGAAAGGCAACACAGACTAGGTATGAAAAAATAACAAGTTACCATTATTTATCTTTGGTAACAGGATTTAAGGTATACTGCCTGCTTACTAACAGCTGCTAGGTTTAATGGGGAACTCCATGGCAGAAAGTCCAAGAGCCAGCTTAACGTAAGGATCCTAAGATGCAGTCTCGGAACACCCGTGGCAAGCTACAGCCAGAAAACCCACAAGCATCAGGATTTTTCTAACAGCTGAAATTCCAGTCACATTCACACCTGCTTTGCTAAAGATGTTTGTTGCTGTACGAAACTGTACACTGCTTTAGCTGGCATCTTATCGAACATTATCCCAAAATAAAGAACCCCATCTCCCTAATTGCATACACATTAATATCACTGACAGCCAATCACAACTGTGGCAGCAGCTGCCACAGAGCAAATGTCAGTATGTAACAGCAATTCATGTTTGCAGCAACTGTGACTTTACCAAGGGCCCACAGGAACACCTGCAGCACATGACCGTCAAACTACCAAAACCCCTGATCCAACTCCGACACTCTTAACTCTGACGTTAATTCCTCCAGGCTGACTGCTTTTGCCAAGTATACAGGCACCAACCCTCAAACAAAACTAGTAAAACATAACTAATATGAACCACAATTCATATTTACCAGTTCCAGCCCAGCTAATACTTCGTTTACTCCAGGGGGCTGGCCAATCCAGCGGATTACTCCGTAGAAAGGAGGATTTTCTTTAACTTCAGCCAAGGAACCTGCTTCAAGCCCATGTGAGTTCCCAACTGGGCCTGCTGCTGACGGACTCTCCTGGGTAGCCGTAGTATTTACATCACCAATGACTGACTGAACAGATAGAGAGAGAGGACTATGTCCAATAGTACCATTAGTACTTGATGCTTTTGTCAAGCTAAAAGGGAGGGAGTGAAATCTGTTTTCTGTAGACACAGAGTTCGTTACAGGAGGCTGCAGTGGTGGTGAGGAATGCCCGAATCCAGGAGATGAATCGGTAAGCGACTTTGCAGGGTCTTCAGCAACTGTTAAAATCAAAACCAAGATGTTAGTAAACGCTGGTTTTTTTTTTCTCCATCCTACAAACAGAAAAACTTAGCTACCATCAGCTATGGAACCAATGAAGTGTAGCTGCAACCACACCTGATGTCATGGGTGTCCTGTGTAGGGAGCACTAACAGCGGGGACATGGAGGAAGATGTTTGTCACTTGGCCACACCAGGGACACAAAACTGGCTGAGGAGACACTGCTATAGCCCTACCACTTTCACCATAACCAACAGAAATGAACAGCTCGGAGAAAGGAGATGTTAGCCACAAACTACACGAAGGCTTAGATTGAAAACCCTTTTTTTTTTTTAACCCCACACTGGAATTTTTCTCTGAACACAAGTTAACAGCCCCAAGGATTACAACTCATAATGGGCAAAACTGGTGAGTGTGATTGAGGAAAGGATTTGGTTCACAGCTTTACAGAGATGAGTAATTGCTTGCAGACATGATTTGCAAACGGAAAAGTGTTTATTCCCCTGGCTCTATCACCATATACTTTGGTTCTTACACAAGGAATCTATCAGTGTCTATAAAGAATAAAGGATGTAAATAAGTCATGAGTAATGCAGTGCTTGATAAATGAGATCACAACCAGATGTAATAGCACGAGTGTTTTGTATCTTCTCTCATCTCTCTACACGGGCTCTATTACACAATTGGTATTCACAGAGCAAAACCCTCTTCATCACCTCATCTCCCCACACTGTTTTATTAACTGAAGTTAATGTCCAAAAATGTAAAAACCAGAATTATTTAATCCTTTACTTCCACAGTCCTTTCTAGACAGGACATTTCCCTTGTTTATTTTAAATATTATAATAAACTAATTTTTAAACAGAGTTCCAAGCTGTTGGAACAACACCTGTGAGATGAACAATTGTAATCCATTTTCTTTTATGGTTCATGGAATTCAGGGGCTACTACTGCTACAGGTTTCCACTGTTTACCCCTTCAGCCACATGCTACAAAAGTTGACTAGAGGGGGAAGAAGGAAAAGGAAAGGAGGGAAGAAAAAAAAAAAAAAAAGAAGAGAGATCTGGAAGCAAATCAAGATATAATGATCCTTTGGGTACACGCAGCCCCACTTGTAAGAATTTAGAGAGGTTTTACAGAAATAACTTTTAAAAATACTGAAAAAACATGTATGCTTAGGCAGATTACTTCTCCCCCCACCTCCAGGCTGATTAGCTGGCATGGCAGAGTATTACAGTTCCCTTAGACCGGCAACAATAGCTACAAAAAGACATGCAAAATAAAGTGATGCTACAAGGAATATCTTTGTATCTTCCTTCCAAGCCCCAGCTTTCATTCTGCCTGCAAGCCACACGCATTCCCACAGAGCCGCGCATACGTTGCCAAGAATGCAATCTCCTACATGCAGGGTGGAGCAACAGGTCTGCCAGTGAAGGCAGAGCATATTTTCATGGGGGGTTCCAAGATGCTTTTTATGATACAGTATGTCTTCCACAAAGACAACATATTCCAACTGTTTTAAATCTAAACTCATACTTGTTTTATTTGAAGAAAACACACTACTTTAGTTTTTTAAGGAAAGTGTATGCCTACATGCAGAGCCATCATGTCTTGTTACCTTCATCAATATACCACGGGGGTTTTGTTTTCGTTGGGGGCTGAGAGTCAACTGATGAACCATTTAATGTGTAGAACACTTCAGATCTGCTTCTATTTCCAGGTTCCGAGGTAGATCCTGGAAAACAACACCTTTTAGTGTAGAGATTAACCTCTATTTACAAAAGGTTAGCTACGCTCTTGTTTCATTGCATGCATTTGTTACTATACTTTGACCAAGACACTCTCCCATCAAAGCTAGTACGTTTCTAAGGTTGCAACAAGGTAGCAGTTTATCCCCAACTAACTTAATCCTCCAAGCTGAAATGTCAAGCCACCAACCTGAAGAGAAGGCAGAAAACACCCTTCAAGGGCACTTTTCTCATTACCATAACCTCTGAACATACGAAAGCATTGGCGATACAATGTACAGCAGGTATTTTTTGGTTTTTTAAAGCAAAAAAAATTCAGAGTAAGCCAATAAATTTCTGATCCAATTCCACACAGCTATAACTGTGGTTGTATGTTGGCATAAGTTACTTCAGCAAAGACCATGTCTGCCAGCAGTGCCAAGCAGAATGAAAACTTACAGAATATACTGTCATTAGTATGCTACAACAGCTACCAGCAGAAACACTGAATTTTGATTTCTGCATTTTAATTTTTTTTTTTTTTTAATTAGTTCTCTTCTAGTTTGTTTTTTCTCTGGAAAGATTTTCAGACCTGGCCAAAACTACAGTCAAAAGAAGCTTATACTTTGGAAAATTCAATTTTGGTTTTGAATGACAGCAAAATTAACATATTCAGTATACAGATCTGCTTCTGGGCTAAAAATCTGGAACTTCCTATTCCTGCAGAAGGAAGAAAACAGCAAACTATATTTATTAAGAAATAATAAAAATACCCAAACACACACCACACTTTCAGAAAAACAGAATGCAGCCCTGAACTGGTTATACTTGACAACTAGGTATAATGCTCTTGAATTTTTGCTAAACCTCAAACTGTTTTTCATGAAAGTGAAGGTGTGATTAAACAAACTCATACTAATACTGTACTTCAGAAAAGTTTTACTTGATATGGAACTGAAGTAATAAATGAAGTGATAGAAAATGCAAGGCAACACTTTCTCCCAAGCAAGAGAAGGTTTTAATCTTAAACAGGTAAAGAAAATCACTTCCCCTACATACCTGTAGCCTTTGGCTTACTGTGATTGAACAAGCTTTTGTCACCACCACCTCTTGAGGCATAGGCCAGCTTGGGAGGTCTCCTGTCCTGGGACACAGTCTCTAAGGCATGGAATATAGGAGAATGTTAGCTTCCCTTTTCTAGGCTTTAATATGTCACAGAGAAGTTCAGCTTGAAGCGTAAACAAACCAAGGTCTAGCATCCTAAGTTTTAAACAGAGTGGAGCAAACCCCTGTTTGGCACATAACATTTTACACGTGATTAGGATTTGCTTCTATGACCAGCAATTACTTTACTCTGAACTCTACCTTTATTTCTCGAACGCATCGAATGGATTGACTCCCATCCTCCAGTGTACGTGCCTGCTTCCATGACGGGAAACAGATGCATGAAACTCTAAACTTTGTTTTCTACCAACACATCTACAACAAATGCTCTTTTCCCAAAACTGGAGAAGTCATCACGAATTCTCCAGAGAAGAGAAAAGCATTCATGCAAACACATGCATCTCCACTAAACCAAGAGGCATAAGGAGAGTTAGCCAAGCTGGAGAGAGAGGGAATGGTTGCAGACGACAGGCTGTACCAGACTGCGCACTCATTAGTGTCTGTCTTCAGGTGAAGCACAACCCCAAGTGTAACACGAAAAGAGGGGACTGTCGTGGTTACACGGTAACAAGATTCAGTGGATTACTGTGGAGAGTGAATTTTTCCACAGTCTCGCTATGAACGTTCAAGTATTTACTCAGAGAATGCATAAATAATACTATCAATACCTTTCAGACACGGAAAGAACAGCTTTCTGAGCCAAAACATTTAAACTCCTGGAGTAAATTAAACAATATTCCATTAAAAGACTCCTGCTAGATACTCACATATTCATGAATACTATACAGCTGTAGAGCATTGTAAATACTATACTATTTGACATGAATTTTGCTCAGTGTTAAACCTTTGCCACTAGGGCGACTATAACCAAAAGGAGGAGGAAACGAGAAGTATAACACGAAGTTAAACTAATTCAAGTGATTTTAGGATAATAATTCTGCATTAGTTTTGGTTTAATCATGTGACTGTGCCTAGACTGAGAGGTTTCAAAGTCTGCCTTATGGGTAAGACAGCAGAGCATACCTGGAATAACATCATTGATATGCAAAAGAAGTGTACTTTCAACACTTGCAAAACTGCACAGCTGTATTCCATTATATCTTCCATCCCAGTTTCCAATAGGATTATCCTAAAAATAGAAAAACATGTTACATGTATCCCAAGAGAAGATTTACATTGTACAGAACAATTGTCTTTAGGAATATAAAAACTAGGAAAATGAAAGATTTTGCATCTACTTTTTCCTGTAATAAGCTTTGTATTGAGAACAGTCAAAAATTAGTGTCTTTAAAAGACAAACACCAACTTAAAAACTGTTCTTTTGAGAAGTATTTCCTATTTTAACAAGCATTCCTCTGCTAAAATCCATATTTATAAAGAAGTTAGAACAACCCTGTGCACTGTTAGGCAACAGCTACTGCAATCAAGAAAATGGAAGCACCTGATGTGCAAAAACCAAATACCCTTTAACTACCAGAATTTGAAAGTTGTTCATTTTAATAAATTCAAGTTGCTAGAAATAATTTTTAATGACCAGCTTCACATTTTCTTGAAAGATTAACTTTTGCTCAGTATTTTTAAGGTAGAACAAAGTCAAACAAACCAAAGCTACATGAAAAAAAGCTCTTAAAAAATAGCTTAACAACGAAAAAGGCAATCAGCCTACTTTTTTCCAAGGCAGAACAAAGCCATTCTCACAAGACAAACACTCAGCTCTCACTTCAAGACTGACATCTCACATGGCAAGTAGCTCAGTGGAGGCTCCGCTGTGTAACCAGAGTATTTCTCCTGAACTGTTTAGCATCAAATAGGACACTATTTACCTGATGCCAAAAAACAATTACCACCAGGGGCATCTTTGAACACAAGTGTTTACTTCCCATTTTAGGTCAGCCTCCGCTGAAGCAGCTTGTGGATAACGTTTCTTCTACGTTGCATGTAATTTACTAGCTAACACACATGCAAAAGTTATTAAAGTCAGAGTATTTTCTTACCATGTCCACTCCGACAACGTAGCCTAAACTTTCGTTTCCTGGTAAGACATCACAGAATATAACTGTCCCATACTCTATACTCTCTCCTATCTTCAGAGAAACTCTGGAGTTGATCTCCAGAGGAGGAAGTTCTACCTGCATTGTGTCAACTGGAGCTGCATAGTCACTTTCCAGTTCATTGTCATCATCTTCCACCAGCTCCAGTTTGTCCAAAGCAACAAAAACCCCACAATCCTCATCACATCTGAAAAGCTGCTTGCCTTGGTACTGTCCATCAGTAAAGCCCTGACCGCGACCTTCTTCCTAAGTGGCGGAGGAGGAAGAGGGGGGAAAGAAAAAAAAAAAAACACCACAAAAAAGCAAGTAAATTCTGTGCAAAAGCAGACTACTACAAAAGCAGTAACATAATCCAGTGTTTTGTAGAAACTGCACTAGAAATTTGCCTGATCAACTGTTGTTATCCATTGCCAGAATTTGTGGCCAATACAAACTCTCTCTTAAGGGAATAAACAGTAAGATGTCATTAGACCGGAGAGTAGCTGCAGGCAGAAGTCCTTTTACTCACACAACGTTTTCTTCAGGTGAAAATCTTGCTTCTATCATCAAATTTTTGCCATATTCATACTAGACATAATGCTAAGCATTCAAAAATTCCACTTCAATGCCAAATAAAGAGAGCTGAATTTCAGAAACACTTGGGTCTGATATCCCCTGAGGTTCTTAGGGGGAATTGCAAAGAACGAGGGAAAAGTTTAAAGAGGACTTTGAAAAATCTACTTCTGATCCAAGAGCGGAACTCTCCTGAATCTAATCCTTCAGAAGCTTATGGCTGATGTTAGTTCTGCAGAACTATCTGACTAGGAGTACATAACAGCAACATGCTCGATCTTAACGAGTTGCCATTTGACTTTTAGGGCTCCACAAAAATCCAAGCCTGCATTTATGGATTGTATCCTGCCACATGCAGAGAAAAACAAAAGTACTCAACAGAAATCTGAGTCAGCTATTTGCTACGATGGGGATGTGAGTAATTAAATTTTTGTGGGCTGGCCACAAAAAGAGCACGTTCAAGTTTTGTTGCCAGCCCATGCACCTCATCAAGCTTCCCTTAACACTAGAATACAAGTCAAGAAACTTACCAGCAACTCCACTCCGAAGTATATCCCTGTTAGGGACCTTTCTTGCAGTAAGGGTCCTCTGAAGCGAACAACTCCAGGAAATTTATCATCTCCTGATCTCAGCTGCACTCTAACAGGAGAGCCAATATCTATTTGGACGCCTTTAGTTAACCTGCTTTTGCTCTTAAACAGGCTGTATCTTTCCTCACAGTTAGTAATGGCCAAAAGCAACTCAGCGAGTTTTTCATTTATTTCTATAACATCCTTCTCATCCACAAACAGGATTGCATGAGGTTGCTCCAGAATCTTCAATCCAATCTGCAGTTTCTTGCCTTTACAAGGAATATTTCTGGAGTGTCCCAAAGAAGAACGCTCTTGAAAAAACTGCCCAATGCTACCTTTGGGTACTTTCAAGAGCTTTTGAGTCTGCTTGTCGATGACACTGCATTCCTGGAGAAGCAAGTAAAAAATCCTCTCTTCCCAATAGGATGAACTTGCTTTTTCTTGACTCCATAAGCCTGAATTCATTGTGCTTAAAACTTTTAAGAGCTGCACAGAAGTCTTGAAGAAAAATGAGCTGTTGATTTACGTGCGCTGATCTTGACAAATTCTACTGAAGGGTCCAAGCTTTGTGAAACAGTGCAATATTCATTTTGCAAGGAACCAAATCCAGAGCAGGAAGCCTACAATTAAAATAAAGAACAACAAAAGGAAAAAAATAAAGCCAAAATGAACTTGGGGAACTACAGCCAGTCTTAAGTAAAACAACAAAAAAATCATTTAAATCTGTGACCAGCCTCACTCTTCTTACAGAGTAAATATAGTTCACCAAAATCTGAGATAGTGAACATAGTCTCACAACAGCCACAGTATTGTCGATCACGGACATACCTCTTTCTACTTGTTATTTTATTTCTTCTCCCTTGAAGCAAGGGGCTATGGAAAAAGTGTAACGGAATGCACCCATAATGAAAGGAAAAAGGAATGCTAATTTCAGATGAAGAGGAATAAATATCCTGCTCCAGTTTACCAGCAGTATTTTATGGAAGCTGTCCACTCTGAAGATCTTTTCCCATGCTTAGTGTCTGCTTCTTCCTGACAAAGCATACTGCATCTGTCATCCCACATAACATTTTGATTTAGTGAAGTCAAAAATTGCGTCAATGTAATAGAGCAACAGAAAATGGAAACTTCAGTAATTTATAACAGCCATTTCTTCAAATAATAGAAACAGACAGTGCCAGTAAGCAGTAAACAATGTATGAAAACCAAACTGCACCAGTACTGCAACAGGCAATTCTGAAGAAAAACCTGGAGGGTTTTCATCGTTTTAGAAAGATAATTCACTTCAGTGAAGGAGGTAATCTCTCACGTTCAGTTATTAAAATACCCTGGAAGACAACACATCGTCCTAAGAATTATAGTTCACAATCAGTAAGCTAAACAGGAACAATTTGAACATACTTCATTGCACGTGGTAGCAGAGACACAAGTAAAATACATACGCACACCCACAGTTCAGATCGTACTGATACGTGAAGGAAGGATGCGGTCCCTTAGCTGGACTTGTTCTGCTGAAGATGACAGAAAAGGGTAGCATACAAGTGCAGAATATATTGTCATGGAAATTTTCCTGTTAGTAATCTGTGATGCCACAGTTTGCATTCCGTTAAAGGAGAATCTCGAAGATTTTTTATGGATTTAACTTCAGTAAATAAAAAAAAAAACACCCAAACCTTTTGTCTTTGTGCCTCCTTCTACCCTATTCCTCCGGCTCTTTTCTCTGATGGCATTCAAAAACCACAGAATCTATTGCCATTTCTCCTACTCAGCTTGATCCCCATGTCAGAAGCTTTCAGAAAGCAATGGAATCCAGTAGTACTGAACTATTTCATCATGTTTTCAAACACAAAGCGTATTTAACAAACTCCTTCCCCTGAAGACAAGCAGTAACAACCGCAGAGGAGCTGACATTTATGCAAAGCAGCATCTCCCAGTCGCTAGGAACTCCCACATTTCCGTGCTGGCTCGCTGAGCGTACCACACAGCCATTCAACCCCCGAGTGCAGCGTGCCTCCCCTCTCCCCAGCTGTTACACACGGGCCTCAGTGCCATCATCACACCGACCTGCTGCTGCAGCAGCTCGCAGCAACGACGTGGTCTGAAGTGCTTCCATCTGCAAAGGAATTAACACCGGAGGGACAGAAGCCGGGCAGTTTCAGACCTCCCTGAGAGTCTGGGAGACTGTCAACCTGCTTTCAAGTTCTAAGATGGTTTTATTTCTTTTCAGCTGATACCCATAAATGTTCGTTGGTGATTAACAAACAGGTATGATACTGGTATGGGATTGAAACAGTAACGTTTTATAGGGAACTGATGAACAACAGGATCCTTCTCCCCGACCCAATCCCCACAGGAAACATAACTCATGACCATCAGTTTTTTTAAGTCCACTCAGACATTAAAATAGAGTTCCATCCAAGCTGTGTCTAGTTCCCTCCCCTCACTTCTTCCAGACACTGGGAAGAAGACAGGGACTGCCTTATTCTTCATAGTTCCATTTTATGTTCTCAGCTTTCAAAGGCTGACGCACTTACTTAACTTTCTTTCTTGCCAGCTCTTCCATGAAGTTGATCAACCCCCCATACGGTGCAGATGATCTCTCTGGCCTTACAGGGATCATGACCTTCCCTATTTCACTTTTAGAAATAATTAATTTTAATAAATATGCATGGGAACAATATATTAACAGAGAATTCTGTTCAAGAGCTTAAAAAAAAATTTCATTTTTATTGAAAATATTGCTTGTCATATCACATTTTTTAAGAAGTACACCCTGCTTGCAGGTCCATTGCTGCAATATTACATAATCTTCACATGTTCAATAGTAAAGAATTTAGTGTGAAAACATGTTAACAGCTGCATCTAGATTATATAATGACAGCTTTATACGGTGCACGGTCAGTCTTTCAAAGTCCTAGTCATCTGCAGGTACATTACTAAGCCACCGAAGGTCTTCCATTACGAAAAAGTTCCTTATCACTATACAAAAAGCCTTCCTTTAAAAATATCTACCACCACTGTCCCCTGCCAAACCAAATGCACAGCTCTAAAAACCAAATCTCCTTCTTCTTGAATAATGAGAATGATAAGTTACTATTTTAACAGCATAGAAAAGTTTGCTAAAAAAGGATGTTTTAAGTTCTGGCAATGTATCAGAAATACATGTACATAAATCACTGATTTTAGGATTATTTTTCAACAGCCATTTTCCATGGAATTGATTATTCTGAACAAACAGCATACGTGTATCAGACTAAGACCAGAATAAACTATTAGACTTCAGCATGAATTAACCTGGGAACCAAACAAATTACACTTAGCAACGAGTCATGATTACACTGCACAACATACCAGCACCTACGAAACTTTGTGCCCAACTGAGAGTGCTTAACCATCACCATGGACATTTAATTGTCTGAGCCTGTTCAGCTGTGCTCTCTCACCCCACTTACTACCTGAATTATTTTCATACTCAAAGCCTTTTGGGAAGCAAGAGGCAAAACACAGTTATGATTGCCACACTACATACTCCAGAAAAAATAACATTTAAAAAAGTCACAGGTAGGCCATAATAAGCTACCTAACTTCAAAGCTTCCCTAACTTCTTTTTTTCTTCACTGTTGCCACTACACAGACATCTCATCACAAAAACAGCTTGTTCTGAAATACGAGAACTTTGTTTCTACCCTGCAGCAGCCTCAGATGAACTATGCAGAGACGTCTGAATCAGCTATCAGGTTTCAACATGAACGCACAAGTCTGTAGCTCTGATTCAGAGTATAAAATGAAGAGGCTGAAGTAAATTGAACAGCTTCTTACAGAACTTCCACTTTAAATACAAAGTTTTAAACAGCTGGGATGGAAAGTTATGTTCGTTAATAGTCCAAAAATCATTTTGCAGGAAAGGTTAAAACGAGGAGGAAGTAAATTTAGCTGCAGTCCCATGTATGCAGTTACCTGACTGCAAAACAAGCCATGAGCGGAAAAAATAGAAATTCTTCCTCCAGAAGAGCTATTGAAACATTGTCTGACACAAGTTCATACTGGTTACACGCTTTCTAAAGGAAAACGCAGCTGGAAAACTCCAGGGAGTTTTGTGAAGTGTTATGGATATGACACAAAGGAAGAAATTCTTCCCGGAGAGGGTCGGGAGGCACTGGGACAGGTTGCCCAGAGAAGCTGTGGATGCCCCATCCCTGGAAGTGTCCAAGGCCAGGCTGGATGAGGCTTGGAGCAACCTGGTCTAGTGGAAGGTGTCCCTGCCCATGGCAGGGGGGTTGGAACTGGGTGATCTTTAAGGTCCCTTCCAGCCCAAACCATTCTGTGATTCTATGATTCAAATAGTCTACTTTATAGGAAGACCAAAAATCGTTACTAATGTCAGAATACTCCGGCACTGCTAGGTGTGGCAGGCGCACAGCAGTACACCACCAGCACTGTTCTGCGACAACCCTTCTGTCAACGTGACGTGCAAGTCCTCCCAGTAAGACGACACGCGTATGCCCCGAGTTGGAAGCGAAGACCCAGCCGTGACTGGGCGCAGTAACGGGCGTGTCACGGCCCGCGGGAGGTGTCTGTCGCCAGCAGCGCAAGGCGCGACACACACCGCGCTCCCAAGTCGCGAGGCTCGGTGCAGGGCTAACT
>NW_010267138.1:7683-32973 GCF_000690775.1 Eurypyga helias | reverse complement strand
CTTATAGGTCTTTTCCAACCTTTGTTATTGTGTGATTCTGTGAATTGAACTGTAGGTGGCTTTCCTGTTCCAGTATAAAGTTTAATTGGTATCACATACTATTAATCTTTAAAGGAAGAAGTCTTGTTCAGTTTTGTTATTTTTATAAAGAACTTTAAAAGGCAACACACTAAAAAAAATCCACTCATTAGCATTTAAATTCATATATTGCACATACCCAGCAAAAATCATGGTAATGAGTTAGATGACATTTTACTTTACTAGCAGCTGCAGTATTAAAATCTTCATGCTTGAGGGTCAGAGAGAAACAAGGAAAACATGGGGATTAACTAAACAGACTTACCACGTCTAGATCACTATGTCAGTGCTGCATTCAATTCAAAACACCTGCATTTTTATTGGGTTGTCCTTAATTCTTTCTAAAATAAAGGTATAAAATACTTCCCAACAAACAATATTAACTACTCACAAGAAGAAAGAATTAGCCCATGGCTTACAGTCAAAAAAACCCCAAAGGCAATAACTAACCCATAGAGTATACTTTGTCAATAAGATGACGTAAGGAAATTCACCTCCAGCCCAGATTACGCACAGTGCATTATGCCTCCATGTCGAGTTATCGACAGCACTGTGGCTCCAGTTCTATGTTATTCTATGAAAACACGGCTGTGCTGCAGCATGCACCCAGGGAGAGGAGGGAGGCTCTGGCACATGGTGTATTGGCACGGCAGCCCAGGTGCCAGGCTGAGCACCTGGCCAACACTTGCACAACACCAAAGAGACAGTAGTAACTGGAAGGGAAGGTAAGTTTTCTTGCATGATAGACAAACTTCAAGTAACCTCTCCTTATTCTTCCTTTTCACAGACTCCCCATCAGCCCAAAGCCTGAATTTTAAGGACTGCATGCATCTGATCGCACAAGTTCCGCTGCTTTGGTATGAAATACTGTTTACAGCTTTTGATATGAATGCCATCAAGTCCAAACTCAACCATACATATCTAGGTTAAACGCTGAAAAAATGTTTCATCTGGTCTGATGTAAAAAAACAACCAAAACAAACAAAAACCCCCTCAAAACTCACAATGAAAACTAAAATTAGTAACTTTAAAAAAACCTGACCCACTTAATTCCTTTTATGCAAAAAAGCAAAAGAAAGAAACAAAGTATGAAAGACACCCAAAATGTTATTACAACATCCCTGTTAGCATTTTTATTAATTATTTTCATAAACATATATTGTGCCTTGCAATTAAAATTCCGTGTGCCTGAGTTGCCATGGCAGCACAACTTCCACAGAACAATAAATTCTTCCAGCTCAGGCGCAAACAGTGCTAGAAAGCTGCGAGGAAGACTGCATTTGGAAGGTTTGTGGGGCGCCCGGGAGAGACAGGGCAGAAATCAAGAGCAAAAAAATAGCTGCCACTGTTCAGAAAATGCAGAAATCAATACTATGCAAGAACTTTACATTTTCAGGGTGGCAAGACTTTCACGTTTCCGGGGTGGCCTCTGATGAATGCCAATTCTGACTTCTACACTGCCCACCTTCCCCCTCCAAACTGCCTTCTGAGTCCCCTAATAGCTGCAAACAATCCTGATAGACTATTTCAGCAGCGCTCACCTCGGGCAGCTCGGCCGGAGCTATAAATAGCGCCTGCTGCCATCTGCCATTCTATTCCTGTGCCGACGGCGCTGCTGGCACCAGGCTCGCGCCGCGCTGCCAGGCCTGCGGCTGGGAGCGCAATCGGAGTGCAAGGCGGGGAGATAACGAGGCGAGGTACAAAAACGGTACCGCCGTAATTAACTGCTGGTTTGATGTTCATTACTGTAAAGCAAGCGGATGAATTCTAAGAGAACCTGAAAAAGTATCATTAACAATACTGCATAGAGTCTGCGGGCATTTTTCCTACTGTAACATTCCGAGTTCCTAGCGATGACACCGTTCTTGCTTTCAGTTTCATAGAAATTAGTAACAGATAAACCTCAAATATCCACTGCAGTAGCCAAAAATAATCTAGCTGGGGAGCCAAATCGAACTTTCCTCACGAGTCAGCACCAGGCATTTGAAGCCAGTTGAGACAGACCCCTCTGCTCTCCTCCCCAGACCCTCTGTTCTGTCCACCACAAGCCCTGGGGACAGACCCCGTTAGTGCTGTTCCCGGGCCAGAGAATGTCAAGAAATCCCCTTTTCACTTCCAAGCAACCCAGACAGCTCAGACTTTCAGAAGCTAACCATCACAGGACGGCTATGCCTGTAGTTTAACATCGTGCAATACCACCACACGGAGCCGCGTGACCACCACGGCTGACCTCGCCACACAAAAGAGATTGCAATGAAGTTGACTCCGAAATTACAGTCTGGCACTGCCAAATGATGTTGCTAATTTGGGAAAAAGACACGGTATTTGATTTTTTTCCTGATTTAATACTTCGGGGCTTCATCCTGTCTTCACCATGGTCAGAAGCAGAACTGCTACTGATTTAGCAGTGCTATGGCTTCACCGATCTAAAAGCTCTCTCTACACAAAGATTTTGATATCTTTAACACTCACAACTTCCATAAAATTTAGCTATGATTCTCTTATATTTAGAAATCTATGCTTGTAGAGTTACCAATAGATTGAGCAAACACATTTTTCTCTTTTTTTTTTTTTTAAACAGTGTGGTTCTGAGTACGTTTGTTATAACCCACATATTTGAATTCCCCAATATTTTTCAAAACAGAGCTCTCCTTTCCTTGCTAGTTCATGCATAGGTTTCATACAGCAGATCAAGGGAAGGGATCATTCTTCTGTACTCAGAAGTCATGATACTGCCTCTTGAATTCCGCGCATCCAGCTTTGAGCCCATCAGTACAAGCAAGGTATCAACAAAGCAGAGAGGTCCACCAGAATGGCTTGGGGGCTGAAGGATATGACATGGGGAAAGGCCAGGGCTGCCTGGTTTAACCTGAGAAAGACACCTGTAAGCTAACTGCAGTCTGTCAAGAGGGTGGTTACAGCGAAGATGGAAGCAAATGCCGACATTTTTCTATGATTCTCTATGTTCTATATTTAAAAAATCTCAAAGGTATTTAAGTCGAGAACTTTTTCCCCACAATTCAGACATGGGCTGTTTGTATTGGCATGCTGATATTTCCTTTAATACAGAAAATTTTGGTTTTCTACAATTTTTATTAAAAAAATGGTTTGACATAGAACAGTAACTGCCTAAAGCCTTTTCATTTAGAAAAAAATAACATAAAGCCATGACCTTGTTTTGTTTACTACGTCAAGATTTTTGAAGAGTTGAGTGATTTTACAGACTGTACATAAATGTCTCCAGCATCACTCAAACCCCCTTTTTAAGCAGTCCACCATCAAGTTAAGCAAAATTGTTCCTAATATTTTCCTACAAAATCATACTAATTACATCGTTCTATGATAATGCATTATAAGCTCAATTTAGCCTGGAGTCTTCCAGCTTTTTGGAATCTCTCTCTAGTTCTAAAGAAAATACGTATTTTTCCTACCTGTAAAATCTAACAGATGCAGAATGATATTGGGAACTGGGAGCTTCAGACCCGTTTATGCTGGGACTGAAGTGCCAGGTAAGCGAAAGTGAATTTTCAGCCCAAGAGCTATTCACACTAACAACTGCTTGGTCACGGTTACACTACCCGTACTGCCACTCATTTTCACCAAAGAGGTGCAAGAATAATGAAAGCTCACTTACCTCTAGATGTTTTTCTTTCAGATGTGTTCCATACCCGTAGGCTCACCCTGTGCCATGATGACACACCAGGAAAGCAGTGCACCAGCACAGCAGGTTACCCAGGGCGGATTCAGACCTCCCCCGTTGGAGGTCTGTAAGACATCGCCAGATCAAGGTGTAGCTGCCTTGATTTAGTGACAGCAACAGTCCTATTCCAAGAGAAAGAATTGACCAGGTGACCTCTAGACATCCCTTCTCCATCTCCATGTCTGCTTCCTGGATGGGCCCTTCAGACATACACTGTAGCTTATCCTGTCTCTGCTTCTATTTAGGACCTCTGCTCTAAGGACTAGAGTTCTCCAAGAAGACTTGGAGAAGGGAAGAAGTAGCCAGTAACTGAAGACCCCAGTCAGGAATCAGGCTCCTAACTTTGGTTGAAAGTCACCTGCTGTGGTGAGCATGTCCCAGCTCAGAAGGATGGCACCTGGTGATCAGCATTCCTTTCCCTGACAGCTATTCCCATCGCGTGAGCATACACCAAGCCTGCCTCCGCACCCAGGAGTTTAGTCTGCAAGGAGCAAGGCACGCGTCAACTAATCGCTTTAATATCCACAGAGCAAGTCAACAGGGGGGAGAGAGCAAATATTCACATTTACGTTTTACAAGGTAAAACATTTCTGACAAGGCGACGTACTCTAACCCACGTACTGTTAACTTGCACACTCTTGACACTTTACGTATCCACTTTTCCTTCACATGGGAATTTGCCTCAGCAGCAGAGCCAATGAAACATGAACATTCAGTCCCTCCTCCTAGGCAGCTAGCAGAATTCTGGTTTCTCCTAAGTGACTCTATCAATAATTTTGCTTCAATTATATGTTCAGACTGCCAAACCGGATAAAACACAGCCTTTGTAAAATTTTCATCTGATGCCTGGAAAGAAAAATCCACCTGCCTGAATAAGCAAAAAAAAGCAGGGAAGAGGTTTTCTCTAAGCTAATACTAATACTAATACCAATACCAATACTAATCCATGGAAAACTTCAGGTATAATCAACATAGCTTAAAAAAATATCAGTACAGAAATATATAAGCAAATTCCTGCAATTTTACAGTTGTTTGACTAAAATAGAATCACAGAGCTGTTGAGGTTGGAAGGGGCCTCTGGATATCGTCTAGATCAATCCCCTGCTCACAGCAGGGGCAGCTACAGCAGGTTGCTTAGGACCGTGCTCAGCCAGTGCTAGAGTATCTCCAGGGATGGAGACTCAGCAAGCTCTATGGACAGCCTGTTCCAGTGTTCCACAACGCTCACAGGAAAAAGTTTTTTCTTATCATTAAACAGAATATCCTGGATTTCAGTTTGAGCCCATTGCCTTTATCGTGTCACTGGATAACACTGCATCTGTCTCTGTCCTTTTTAACATCCCTGCTCTTCTCCAGGCTAAATAATCCCAGCTCTCAACCTCTCCTTGGATGACAGATGCTCCAAGCCCTTCATCATCTTCATGGCCCTGTGCTGGCCTCACTTCAACATGCCCATGCCTCTCCTGTGCTGGCAGCCCAGCTCTGGACACCGCCTCACCAGGGCTGAGCAGAGGCGAAGGCTCACCTCCCTTCACCTGCTGACAGTGCTCGGTGATATGCACCGAGGAGGATGTGCCTGCTTGCAGACCTTCACACCAACAGCTGGTTACCAGCACTTTCACACGAGAATATCCATTGAGCGAGCTAAGGTGACCAGCATCACGGTCTTTATATTTATATTTACATTTACATTTATTTATTTGCCACTACTATTAAACCTATATACATGAGCCGTTATTAAAAGGTCTCTTTTTATTAACACGTCACACTCTGACTGGGATGTCTTCAAAAAATGCAACATTGCACACATAGAGCTCAAATGGATTATTTCAATACCTTTTGAAATAGTCCATTTGAAACAGTTTGTTTCTTTATTGATGTATATATTTAGAGGTGACTAGCAATTTATTTTCCCTTCCTGCAGCAGGCAAGAAGTTTCCATCACAGTAAGTTTTCCAGGCCAGAAATTAGTGTTTTGTTTGTAAAACATTAAGCCTGAAGCACTACAGAAGAGCAGCAGAACAAAAGGTTTTTATCATTACTGTTCATGCTTTAACTACCTTTACCAAATACCATCTGAGACAGTTATTTTTAAACTCCTCCACTGCTTCTGTAATTATACTAACTTAACACAGATTTTATTCTCCTCTACTTATACAGCTCTATCCTAAATAAAATTTAGTATATTTGTGTAGAAAGTACCATAGGATATTTACACACCAGTCAATCCGAACACAGTAATTTCCAGAAACAATTCTGGGTTAAAGTTGTCAGTTAAACACAAACAAACTATGAAAGGGAAGCAGAAGTGATACACTGAAATGATTCAGTGCTACAAACCACGTGAGTAGCAGAGGCAAGTGGTCATCAGAAAATTTGCTTTTTTTGCAGAGGAAATACAAGTTGTGATCATTCAAAGAGAAATCAACGTGGTCTCGTTTATTATTATTCATGTGGTATCATTTTTTATGGATCCATTGGGACAATGAAACCAAAAATGCCTGTTTCTCTTTTATTTATCATCATTTTCAGTCTCTTGCATTGCAATTAGTGTCTGTCACTAAAAATTGTAGTATTTGCCAAGCAGAAATGAGAGACTGTTAAATACTTTTATTGGATCATAATTATTAATATTAAGAGCTTTCACTTTCACTTACCATCAATTCCTAGCAGGCTTCTTTACCTTAGCTAAATATAAATTCTGAGTTACACAGAAGACAAGCCTTTGTAGAGGCCCTAAGGTAAAAAATGTCTAGCACCGAAACCATCTTCATCACCGAAATGTTGAATTAAATTTAGAAGAAAAAAAGCTACAAAACCAAAAAGAGCAGGACAGATGGGCAAACTGTGCACATAGGAACTGAGAAAAGGCAGGAGAATGGCCCACTGGAAAGAAGGGTAATGTTCCCACTGACAACTGTAAGGAGATGCAGCTCAGCAAAACCTGACACATCAATTATATCAAACACTTCAAAAATTAAAGCAGAGTAACTAGGCAAACAGGGGGAAAATGAGTAAACTGTCATGGGACTAACACACACAAGCAGCACTATGAATTGGAATTAGAGTCAAAAACAGCTTCCGAAAATTTCCTTTTCCAGGAAAGTGCCCTAAGTTACAAGGCTTTAGAGTCACGTTCAGGCTGCCTTTTTCTGGCCAAACAAACCTTACACTTTTTTAATGCGCAGCGGCATACCATACCAGGAGAGTCAGAGCACACCCATCTCGCATCTGCTGTCTACCTCCAAGGGACCTTGAGATATGAGAAACATTATTTAATCCTCCTTAAACCAAGGACAAAATTTAATCCGATTCTTCCATGCCCTCCCCAGTGAGCAGTCAAAGGGAGCTCTCTGTAAGCTCTTTCTCAAACATTCAAAGAAAGCAGACTATCATCACGAGGGGGTCAAATGATGGACAAAGTAGGGAGCGCTCCTCCAACAGAGGAAAAAAAAAATCAACACATTACCACAAAAAGACTATTTGTAATAAATCCAAATCTTAGGAGAGAGTCTATTAACACAATTATAAAAGGTGAAGAACAGAAGGAGCAAAGATCCTAAGCCATAAAAAAATCATGCTGTTTGATTTAAAAAGCTTCCCTCTTTAACACATTTTGAACTGGATCAATAAATGCTTTTTAGGAATATCCTTAGTACTGTGTAACTTGCACATATGTGTTAACTCAAAATATAATGCAACTCTCCATTGTTCTGGAAGGCTTAAGGAGTGCTAAGTATAGCTCAAATCCTGACAATATTTTTAAAAATACCTAATTTGTTCATTCTGTGTTCTTCTGCTTTGATAATTATTTCTTTTCATCTCTCCCTGACTCACACACTGAGGCTACCAGAGGAGAATGAACAAATAGAGGTGGGAGGAGAGTGGAGAAATGGCACGGACTTGAAAAGCTTTGAATGCCTTCAATCATCTGGAAAATCACAAGTACCAACCTTTTAACTTCTGTAATTAAAGACTCATGACATGTAGTACTGAGCAGCTTTTAGAAGTTCACTACTAAGTACAATTGCATTTTAAAGGCTTTTCCACATTTTTATCCCGCTTTTGGTTTCTAACGCAGTATTTAAACAACTGTTTGAATTTCATACTGGAAAACAGAACCTGACTTGCAGTTGTGAAGGACAAGAAAACGCTGAAGGGGAGGCACTGGAGAGGAGCCAGAGCTCTGCCCTTCTCCAGCCATGCTGGAGTCATCACTACGTAGCTCCTGATGGAAAACTACATCTTGCTTTTATGGGAGAAAGAAATGACAGAAAAAACAACGCTGAAACATTTAAGCAAAACAGAGTCGAAGTCGCGTTTTACCCACAGTGAAGCGTGATCTATTAGCAGCTGCATCCCACGACGCTGTCTCTGGGGCTGCCAATACTTGGATTCTCCTTCCACAAAAGTATTTGGAAAATACTGCAGCATTCATACGGGAATTATTCACCTTGAATAGGCCTTTGAAGGTAGCACCAGAAAATATCAGACTTTCTACCTTTATTTATGTTTTAGAAATTAGATCTTAACTTTAAAAAAAATAAATCTGAGCACATGTAGCCTTTAAAAATATTGCTAGAATGATATAAGCCAAGGACAGATGCAATCTTAAGAATGGGGAAAAAGAATATGCATGATCGTGTCCACTGTGTTAAGATTTTAATTGAAACTCATTTATAAATCCGTGGCAAGTAAGTTCGAGCTTGGAGTACTCTCAATTTTCTAACTAATTTTGGCAGCTATTGTCAGCAGGTATTTTAGAAATACAATATATATTCCTCAAAATGGAGATTACACATCACCGCTTGCTGTGCCATGTTCCATGCAAACCCACACCCACAAAGAATTGTATTAGATAATTGGTCATATTTGAAGAATAAGAACCTGATTTTGTAAGAACTAAAAATTGTTCCGCACTCCCCATGATTAAAAGACAATGGCATGTTCAGTATGCTGTATTTCAACCCTCAATTTAGGTAAATATAAAGCAGTATCTCCAAATCCAACACAGAAAG
Source organism: Eurypyga helias (assembly GCF_000690775.1). Classification (NCBI taxonomy): domain Eukaryota; kingdom Metazoa; phylum Chordata; class Aves; order Eurypygiformes; family Eurypygidae; genus Eurypyga; species Eurypyga helias. The sequence continues at coordinate 24,177 of NW_010267138.1, read as the reverse complement.
TCTTAAAGAAATTACATGTATCAAACATACAAACAGCATTGTAGTTTTAAGAGAAATAAGTGAAATACAAATTGGAAAAAAAAAAAGGGTATTTTAATTCAAGTTGAAAAGCATGAAAATAGATAGTATCGTGTAGACAGAAAGCAAGGCTGTAAAATAAGAAGCTCCTTTCTTCAAGGTTCTTTTTTTTCAAGGAGAAAGAGCAATAATTATATCACTGCTGAGGCCCAGGAGATGGGAATCAGGACAAGGAGAATGCATTTGAAAATAATCCTTGTCAGACCTGTTAATACTGCAACATACATCTCTCTGACATTAACAGAGCAACAGACACAAATAAAGTGCAGACAGTAGATGACCTGTTTATATTTTTACCCCGCCTTTTAGGTAAGAACGGATTTTGTGAAATGAAAGGGTTTACTGAAAGCTATAGGCAATGATATTCTGCTGTCTTTCAGTAATTATCAAAGAATTGTTGCAGTTAAAAGAGACAAAAATAGTGGCTGATTATTTCTCCTGAATAAGACAGCATCCCTGTTGCTATGAGCAGGGTGCTCCATCACTAAATGTTTAATCTTGTTTATCCTATGCAGATGGGTTTAAGAAAAATCAACTAACTATTCATTTTTAACTCCAGAAATGCAAATTTTATCAAGGCCTTACAAATAAAAGCGTTCTTAAATGCCGAGACCTTGTGGATTCCCATTTGTTTGTTTTCCAATAATATAGCCACATTTTTTTTAATCATATCCACAATTGGTTTGGCATGTAAATGCAGCAAAATCATATGTCCAGGATCAGGTTGTATCTACTGATCTGGGTATGTAAATAAATTTATCTTTTTTCCTCTCCAATGTTTTTCGGCAGTGGGAATGGTTCTAAGTCCTGCAAATAAAAACCCATTTCTATCTAAATATCCAACAGCAGAAAGAGCAAATAGCACTGTTCAAAGGACCGTGCACACAGACTGGCACGAGTAAATCCTACCAAGACGGACTCTTCCCAAACACACATACTAGAGATGGGGCAGGCATGCAGGTTGAATTAATTTGTCACAACAGTGACAAGAAGGAGAAAGGTATTTTTAGAAGACCAAAGAAATAAAACCAAGGTTAGTTTTCATCTTAACTCTCACAGGAAACCTTCCCCTTCCCTGCCCCAAACCCCTTATTTTTTAAACTGATGTGGTTGCTTGGATGATTACAAATCTTACGTTCCAAGAATTTCTACCAACACTTCCTTTCTGCAAATACATGTCTAGGAAAAAGCTAAAGCCAAAATAAAGGATGAGCAGAAAGGCAAGACCCCGGGCTAGTTAGGAAGTTACACAAAGTAAGTTAATTACATTGTACATTCCGGCAACCACAATATATATACCCAACCAGCAGCATCTAGTATGCAGCAACTCATCCAAACATAATTTATCTTTCACAGAAAATATGACAAATGGTTGGGACTGAACATAAATATCAAAGTTTGAACAGCAGTGCTATGGTCATGTTTGGTACAGTAACCGAGCAGATTAGTGACCAACAGAATACGGGCTGATGTTTAGAAAACTGAAAAAGCTATCTGAAATCTTCCACAACAGAAAATACTGCTCAACTCAATCACATTCAGCGTGATTTAAAGATGGGTTTTTTTTGCATACTCTCGCATAAAGGTTCAAGATATCCCTTACCTTAAACAGCAACCAAAGGAACACCCTTTTCTAATTTACTATACAATGTGACAACATCGTTTGCCTGTTTCTATGCAACAACTGAAAAACATTCAATTTTAGGGAGTGCATTACTCAAAACCCACTTGCTTGCCATATGAAGTCTATTTCCTTCAGTCTATTTCCTTCCTATTTCAGTGGAGCAGGCTCACTGAAATCTCCTCCTTTTTGTTTGCGAATCCTCTACATCAGTAATAAAAGAACTCTGACATAAGTAAATACTCTCTAGATCTCAGCTTAATCATATTACTCACATAATAACCAACTATACAAAATTTAAGGAAAAAAACACCAGAATTTGCTGTATAAACAACCCCTTATAAAATACACCATTCCTAGTTCTGTACAAAGAACTAATTCCTGCTTACTAAGCAATTAATTAAAAAGTTTCCATTCCTCATTGTTCCATCCAAAAATTATATTGCAGAACACCACTCCCCTGGGAGTAAGCCATCACACTTTGCAGGGGAGCTGCGACACTGAGAAGGGTGGATGCAGGGCAGGAAGGAAGGTGGGAAGTAGGCAGGGCAAGGAAGAGGGTGCTGCTCTTCCCAAACCTGTCCGAAACAGCCTGGCAATGGGTTTTCTGCCTCGTTTTACCTGGCTCCATGCGAGTAGCACAACTCCACGTGAAGCTCTGAGTCACACATCCCTGTTTTAGTGTCAGTGTTTTCAGCTGTCCGATTGAGTAGTCCTCTAAGTCATCATTACTCTTGGTTTTTACATTGAGGTTTTAATTTTAACACAAAATAAAATCCCTTTGCTAAGAACAAATATTGGTTTTCCATGCATCCATCACAAAATATTTTCCTAGCTTCCTGGCATGATGGGAAATCAGAACTATAAAAAAATCCATGTATTACAGAACAAGATCAGTAGGTAATTTAATGAACATAATAAGAAAAAAGTTTTTAATGTAAATGGGAAATACAGCAAATAACTATTAACATACCTGCAAAAGTTGGAATATTTAATTTAAACTGCATATGTATATGTAAGGCTCTAGACACCAAAAGAATCTGTACAGCAAAAAACTTAAAAAGCAAACTATATTAGCATTTCACTTCTAAGGAGAAAATGACTGACTATAATTAAGACAAATGACTACACTACATACCCATTTAGCATACAGAACATTATACATTGTCAATGGATTTGGAACATTTTATGCTAAAAACTTTCTTAAAGCAGACAGGTGTCATTTCCACTTAACTGTTGCTAAATCTCTGCAAAAAGTACATGCATTAAATATTACCAATGTTAACTAGAGTGAATGTTATTTTTTTTTTAGACAGTGGCATTCAGAAGAAGTACGGTCTAATTCGCTTTTGCCTACTAGCACCTACACTGCTGAGAATTAGAGAGGCAAAGAAACGTTGCTGCCACCCGGTACCCTGGCAATGTAGGCTGCTTATAACAAGAAATGAAGATGACAGACATTTGAGAGTCACTGACGCCCTTACGGTGTAAACTGCAAACCAGTTCCAGAGCAAAACTGAAGTTACGCTGAACACCTACTAACATAAAGTCATAGAATTAAGGAAGATAAATTGAAATTGATAAATTTTATTCTCCTGCCCTCTCTAAGAAAATTAACCACAGGAACCTCCTTTGGTTTCACCGCCTCGACTTCCCTTTGGCTTCTCAGCAGCAGCCTGCCAGCATCCCAACCGGCACCAACTCCAAAGCTCTTCCTCGCATTTTCTTGGCCAAATCAACAAGCATCTCAGATAGAGAACAGCCACCCATAGCCATCACCAGCATCCTCAAACCCACTCCCCGCAGCAGTGGGAGCAGCAAAGCACCGGAGCAGAGTGCCCAGCACAGCTTGGCAGTCTCCATCATTTGTCATCTTTGTAAAAATGGACAAGTATGTGACAAGTGCGAGATGGAGGCAGGATCAACCGACCGGTTTCGTGGCCTCCTCCAGAGCTGTATTTCCCCTGAGCAGAACAACAGAAATAGGCTTTGGCAACGTGAGGAACGATCAGACTACTTGCTGTGCCTTCTCTTCTGCCCTCAGCCCCATGCTTTTTTAAAACTGTAAATGAAGTGAATAGTGTAATTTATATTTCTGTTCTGTATACTGAAAACCACTGCATCCCAAGTTAAGACAGGAACATCTAGAGGGCAAGAAAATCCTCACATACTGCTTCAGACAAAAGCAGTCTATTATAGTCTCCACTTTGAATACATTTCTTATCCATTCTCTTTATTTTTCCTCAAGTATTACATTGTTGAATTGGTTGAGCAGGCTCTACAAAACATTGCCTACCAACCGAAAACATGTTCCGTTTCAATAACTTTAAAATCGCTGACTGAACGTTAGCACTGACACCATTCATGTACCATCTTGTCATTAAAAGTGTTCATGTGTATTGTTTCTGTTTTAAATCTGCTTTTAAAAGCTTCATCACCATTCTGCGACCTCTTCTTTATCTTGTCATTTCTCCAGTATTTGTTGCCACAAATAACAAGGCCTGCTTTCAGCACCCAATTACAGGAACAATGTTATCCTGTAACTGCATGAGACAGCTTTTCATTAAACTTGCTCCCCCCAAAACATCAGCATTAGCGATGCATTAAAACGCATTTTTAGCCTCGTTTCTTATGGAAATGAATCTTCCCCAACTATTCCCTGGGTTCCAGCTTTCCCTCAGTTTATGTCTCCTTTCCATATCCACAGTGACCAACAGTAGGAATTTTCAGTGACATGTAAAGGAAAGGTTCTTGACACATTGAATTGTTACCCACTTTATTAATTGTAGACAAACTCTTTGATTTTTGTGGTTTAGCCCCAACTCGGCACCACACAGCCACTCACTCACCTTTCTACTTCCCCAGTGGGAATGGGAGAGAATTGGAGGAAAAAGGTTGACACATGGGTTGAGATAAGAACAGGTTAATAACTGAAAATACATTAAATAAATGAATAGTAATGTTAATGATAATAGTAATAATAATAGTAAATGCAAATTATATTACCATTACTAATTAGGATGATAATAACATGTAATTGGAAGGAAAACTTCATACACAAGTTTTGAAATCCTGCAGCTGGTGGGGACAATTTGAAGAACTGCAGTTCTAGAGCTGGATTTTCTAAAACATGTCACTCATCTCAACAAAAGCACAGCACTAGCCCACTAAAGACATCCGTTCATTCCTTAGACAACCGACGCTGCTAATCCCCCTGGTGAAATTTTGCCTCGCACCAGCAATTACCAGGGGGCAAACAAACAAGGTGTTCCCAAACATCTGTTACTTTTTTAATCCTGTTTTACAGTTATTAATGCCTAAATCAAGATAGCACATACAATAACTTCTTAACTTCTAAGAAAACTCTGATTTCTAACATAATTATTTTGTTATACAAACTGTGGAATTGGAAAAAACACGGTGAAGGAAGAGATGCTGTCTACTTCTTGGCATTAACAAGAAGTTTAAAAAAATTCTCTACTGGATGATGGGAAGAGAGAGAAAAAACGAACGCTGTTGGTTCCAACCGAACAGAAATGGGATTTATTCTTACCCACCTGCTACCACCTAGCAGTATTTTAAAACAACCTGGTATATATTAGATGAAGAACAGCATAAGTCACCCATCCTGGACACTGGACAAAAGTGTGACTGCTGAGTTTTAAGAGAGCAGCCCAATTGAAAAATAAATGGCCCCAAAACACAGCCAAACAAGATCAAGCTCTCCAGTAAGCTCGCAATGGATGCTACCCACTGTGAAAGCGATGGAAAACACAGACTGAAGCCAGTTTTTGTTTCATTTGATTTCATTTTCCCACACACTGTCCAAGCTCTCATCCAAGTCTTTTACCCAGTTAAAATCTCCCTTTTCGAGTACATCTCTGAATCTTGGAAATACCTTTTCATCAATAAAAACTTGCTTGGTTTGCAACTGCTCTCTATTAAGTATAAATTATTCATACCCTGGAGACTTCCAGTTCCCAATTTAAACTAAAAATAGTAGTATAAAACATGCTATTTGACACCAACAACATAACCCTAATCCATGTGCAGATAGGTTACTTAACTTTTCTGCTCCCTTCCGAAGGCAACCAAACTGTAAACAAGCACCAGGTATGAAAGGCAAGGCTGTGTACCCGACCACCTATGTGTGAAGTGCTGCCCTCATTAGTCAGGCAAAACTACCTAAACGTGGCTTTGAGAAGAATTCAGACTGACCGGTTACTGCCAGTCCCCTCTTACGACCGCTCCTGCTCTTCTCCCGTCTCACTGCTTCCATTCACAACACGGTCAGGACAACACAGAGCACCACTTGCTACGAAAAGACTGAAAGCACTTGACTGGAAGTACATGGGAAAAGGAGAATCAGAAAAAGAGAAGACTGACAAAATAAAATGGAATTAAATAAGTGAACGAATGAAAAATAGGAGGAATGGAAACAATCCCTTACATTGATGGATGCATAAAGTTTAACTCATAGTAGTACTATGTCAGTGGCATAGCCTTCAATTCCAGAAAGACAACTCAACAGTCAGAAATAAAGAAAATCTAGGCTAAATATCCATAATCCCTACCATGGCTAAAAACCAATCATCATGTAATGTGAGTTAGAAGAAAATGATCAAATTTTGAATCTCGGTAAATTTACAGACTATCTGTGGAGATTATTTACTTGTTTTAGTAACAAATCCACAGGTGTTGAGCTACTTGACTGAGATTCTGGGTTGCTCAGCAATCCCGAAATATCAGGCCAGGTCCATTTACTAGTCCCAAATGAGTATTTAGGAACGCAACTTTAAATCCCCAGGTTTCCAAGTGCTGTTCTATGTCTTTCTGCTATACTTCAGGAAAGATCACAATATGCAAAGCTCTAACAGCCACGAGATACAATCTTTGCCTCAAAAAGACCTCGCTATTCTTGATTATTTATTGCCTCTCTAACCGCCATTTGAGAATGACCTTTAAATTTAAAGATCTTACCCTGTGGGTATCTACCATATAATGCTGAGGTCAAGATGATAAACACTGATCTGTGGCTGGGTGGAAGCCTGAGAGTTTCCATTCAGAGCATCATGCCTCCTTCTAACACCTTTTTGGAGCAGGTAGGACTTTTTAAAGACAGGCCTCAAGTAGAGATGTGGATTAGTTTTGGACACAGTGCGTTAGAGGAGTGAGGTTACTGATGAAACGGGAACCTCAGAGAGACCATGATAAACAAGGACGATCAAATAGTGCAAAATTAGTTAGAATCTATCTGATCAGCTCTTGGTCATATCTTAATAACTGGAGATTTTGTTTAAAACAGACTATATAGAGATATTTATACTTGGTCTCAGGATTGAAATAATATTACTTGAAGTTTAGGTAATATAAACATAACATAAATTTAGAGACTTGGAACGCACCGGAACAGATCAAATTTGGACCATTGGGTATTTTTTTAAATAAAAAATAATGATGTATAAACACAAGAAAAAAATATCTGTTTCAAACTATTAAAAAAAAAAAAACGCAGAAAAGTGGTTCTTGCTTTTCTAAGTAATCTTACACTTCACAGGTCTGAGAAAATGACTTGTCATAGAAAAACAAAAGATCTAAATTATAGAAATCAAAACTAGTAAAGATAAGGATAGCTGTTAAAGCTTCTTCTCTTCACTTTCACAATCAGTCCTACTGAGAGAAATAAATTAACTAAACAGAAGTGTAAAAAACCATTGCTCCAGAAGCCAGTATTTGATAATAACAGAAGAAACACCCCCAAAAATAAGGCATAAGGTTCCAGGCAAAATATTCTTAAAACACTTAAAACTTACACGTTTCCAACACGTTTCTGCCACTGACTGGAAGAAATCAATGCTTTGTAGTATCACACACATTAGAAAATCGTTATGTCACTGAATGCACGGCTGCTGATGAAAGGTTTCATTTGGTTACGCTGTGTTCTGTTTGCTTCAAGGTTTCTGTAACATTTACTGGATGAGCTCCAAGTCCGATCTGGAGTTCATCCCATGGCCCCAGATGGTATCTCTGCATGTGACAGGGTGGGGAGGAAGGACGTCCTCCTTCAACCTCAGCTGAGGAGCAGCTCAGATTTTACATAAACCCAACAACCACCCTACACCGAATACATCATTCAGACAAAGAAAAACTGAAACAGAATCACAGTGCCTTCAGGCCAATCCACTGATCCAGGGAGAGCCTTAGGGCCTATTTACAATCACGCATCATACCACCAAAATGTGTTTGGACCGTAACACACGTACTTTCTGCCTTGCTGGCATGAACTTTAGCGTATGTGCTCAAACACTCGAGCATCCTCCAGCGGAATGTAACTCATAAGCATACGCGGCCTGAAAAAGCCACAACCTCAAGCATTCACTTTGTGAGTTCGGGATGAGCTTTAGATTTGAAATCTTTAAAACTAGCGCTGCAGAACGTCAAGTTAAAAAGACCTCAGAATGGATTCGTGCCTTTCCCTATACACAACTATATCTCCTGTGAATTATCTAGCTAGTAATGAAATGAGTGTGAACTGGAAGCTGCCCATTTTACAGCCTGTAACTGTATATTTGGTCAAGATCCAAATCTTTAGGAACAAGAGACCAATATGAATACGAAAAGAAGGAAAAAATAAAACCTTTTCTATCACTGTTGAAAGTGAGCTTACAATGCAGCTGGTTATCAAAACTACTAAACATTACGAAACATAAACAACTGTGTTTAAATCTAGTGTTAGCTACATTTTTTCTAACTGTTAAGGATAAAATTCTTACAAATATTATAAATATATCTTTTCATTAGGGTTCAGAGCCAAGATTTTGCTACCAATCTTCTGAACCACTTTTAAGAAGTTGTAATGGTTACCAAGACAAGATACAAATAGGCACAAAATACTCGAATTCACATTCTAAACCTAACTGTGAATTCATGGAACTCAAAGAACAACAAAATCAAAATACACCACAATATATGCTAATATTGGCCTAATTTTGTAAGAAGCAGGTCAAATCAAACACATCCATTCTTTGCTGTTGTAAAGAACCAGAAAGAACTGAAGAGACTGAACTGACAAATCATTCTGTCCAGCTATAACAGCACAAGATATAACCTGAACTTGATTTATATGTATCAGATTACTTTGCTGTGGACAACAAAGGCAGCCTCAATAATAAACTGAGCTGTGACCAACGACATTCTGTTATGCAGAAAGTTCTTGCAGGATGAAAAATGGCTCCTTGAAGCAGTAGTCAAGGAACCATGTTAAACATCTAACAAAAGTTCTGTGCAACAGGAAACAGTTAAATAACTTCTTTTTAAGATCACGGTCTCGCATAAATAGAAAAACATGTCTTTCATTTAAAGAAAACCCTGAAACAAAACAAAAACCCCACACACATTCCCTACTACAGCATTTGAGATTTCAACTCTAATTGTGAATGTTCGAACATCCCACCAGACAAACTGGACAGTAACAGATGACTGCAGCAAAAAACCATAAAATCTAATCTCGATTCAATTTTAATCTTTAATCTAGTCATGGTACATTTTAATGCCTTTTATGTGCTTAAGTTCATGGTTCATTTCAAGGAAAAATGGCCAATATGCTGTTAAATTAAAAAAATAAGCAATGCCACTGGGGAGAAAGGGAGGGCTTGCCGAAAAAAAATACAACAAACTTTAGCCAGATTCTTTGGCATCCAGATACAGAAGTTATAAAATAATATCCTAGAGTTGTATTCTTTAGCCTGTCATCTGTTTACCATATCAATCTATGTTGAAAGTTTTTTAATAACGCGAAATAATATAGCTCCATCTCCTTACAACCAGCATTTTAACACACATGGAAAAATAACACTGTTTTTAAATCCTGCCAGTCAATCTGCTTACTCGTAAAATAGACTGAAAACATCAAGTGGAATGCAGCAAACTGGAGCGAAGCATTCTCTCCCTTTTGTTTTTCACAGTCTATGCTCTTCAGCAGTACTTCTTAACAGAGATGAGAAACGGGATTTTTTTTGACCACACTTCAGTACACTGTCTCAGTTCAGCACGCGAACACAGATGTGCACTTGTTTCATGTGAGACTGATCTCCTCCTTAGTTATGCTTCTGCTGCATTCCCTTCTGCTGTAACGGAGATACCCATGAGTCATGCTCTGCACTTGCTGAAAAATCAGAAGTTCAGGGCTTTCCATACCTCAGCTAGATGGAACAGAGAAACCTGAGCCAAGCTTCCTTAAAATTCCAAGGTTCCCCTGAAGTCAATGGGAATTCTGCTCACAGCAGGGATGAAGGGTATACAGACCAAAGTGTATACAGTTAATAATATTAACAAGTTATCACATTTAAAAGATGCATAAATGCTTTTTAATTAAACTATTACTAAGTTTTGATAACCTGTAGACTGCAAACACTGTTAGGAGGCATTTTAGAACTGCTTGCTAGTGCCCACACCTTCATTTTTTAATATTTTAAATTACCAGCAACAAGAATGTTTCCAATAAGGTAACAGGAAAAAACCCCAAACCTGGAGGATAAATGAAATTTCTACCTGAAATTTCAAAGTTTTCTGTACAAGCCCATTGTTTTTCAAATAATAATTACTTCATAAGGAAGAAAAATTAAAATACCCATGGTCTTGCTGGTTTCTGCAAGTTCACTTAAATTCTACTACAAGAAAATGAACAAGACATATTCAGTCATGAAAATAATTTAAGCACTGACATCCAAAGCTACAATTGTGCTTGACATTTCCCCATCTTTTCCACATCTGAAATCCCTGACCAAGAGGAAGAGGGCTCAAGCTAGCCTGAAGATGCAGTAGTGCAGGGAGCTGCAACACAAGAAAAACTGGAGCATGGAGAATCCACTTCATAATTTATGCACTTAAACACAAGGCCCAAGCACTTCGCAAAGAAAGGACCAGAATGCACCTTAAAAATCACATTTTATTCACATGACATAACTACTGATATTTGTTTTAAAAGAAAAGGAGAAACTGTCATTAGAAGCAAACCAGCAGTAAATGATCTAATTGCAAAATGAATGGAGTAGGATGGAACTACTAAAAACTAAGAATATGTAGTTGAGGAGATAGGCTGACAGCAGAGCAAACTACACTGTTTCCAACTCTATAAATATACCAGCCCCAGTGACAGGGAATCTGGATTGATTCTGCTTTCACTTTTCAATGGATCACGCATTATTTCAGAAAACAGATGACATGCTGCTGATTAGGAGTGGAGCAACATGGTCATACTCAGTCTTCATCACAGCTTGCCTCGTTCACTATGGGACTTTGTTGTTAGCTTCACTGTCAGCTTTGGTGATTGCAGAAATACTTGAGAAAATACCAATTAGTTGTTGGGAACTGTTAACTCTATGTCAGCAGCCACAACCGGCTGTCAGGGAGATTTTCTCAAGGGCTCAGTCCCTTGTGAATACAATATTGCAGTCTCTGCACTGTTAGTGACCTCCATATTTTTTATCCTATTAGTACGATACCACAAGTTTGCTAATGGAGTGGTAAGGAGAGGACTTCCTGGACCTCTGCTGAACAAGCTGACTGAACCAGCTGCAGCTTGGCAGGAGTAGTGTAGGCATCCCTCCTTCTGCAGCAACGCTTCTTATTTTAAAAAAAATCACGGCATTTAGGTTCAGAAGCCCTTTTTACTGTGGACTGCCTGTTAACAGCAGCTTGGCTCTTTAAGTACTATAATTGTTGATAAAAAAACTTAACGTTTATCCCCCATCGCCTGGTATCAGAACTAACACTACAGTCCCCTGCAGGATGGCTTTGCTGGTGCTCCTCCGGAAGGTATTTTGCTTCAGTAGAGAGAAAAGATGGGGACAGTTGATCATACTGACACTTCTGCTCTCCCAGCCACCTTCCACACACACCAAGACGCACAGCCCCAGACGCTCATTTTTCACTCACAATTTTATTCAGAAAAAAACAGCTGAAGTAAATTGTGCATTCTTTTCCTGACAGACCCCATATGAAAAGAAAGTCCAGAGTTAGTATAGGAAAAGTAATAAAGATGCAACAACGCGACAGAGCAGGAAGGGAAGAGCAAACGCTTTAGGTCGGCCCATATCCATACCGTCCGCAACAGCACCTAGTCACAGATGCCTAAGGACAAGCATAAGAACAGGACAAGCATACTGTGACAATTCCCCTGCCGCTGGTGAGCTGCCGCGCATGGACTGCCAAGCCAGAAGCACGATGACAGCTTTCCATACACTATTCCTCTCTCTGTGTTTTTTACCCATGTCAGCTTTTGACATCCAGAGTGTCAATGTATTCCACAAATTGCTATATACTGCTACCTTGATTTTAGTTCCTTTACACTGGAAGAGAAACAGTGAGTAATTATACCCATTTCTCCTCCGTGACATTTACAGCCTTACAGACCTCTCATACTCCGCAGCACTTCCACCTTTCCTTTCTAGCATTAAAATCCTAGAGACTTTAATTGTCCCTTGGAGAAGAGTAGTTCCTTTGTCATTTCTCACAACTCCTTCCGGCTGTGCCACCATGGACCAGTTCCCATGAGTATTCAAGGCCCAGACACACCAAGGTGATGGTAGTGATGCTTTCTAATAGTTTTCTTTAATTGCTTCTATAATTACTAATATCTCAGTACTTTTTGGGAAGCCATGGCTCATTAAACTATCACTTCCACAGCGATTTATAGCAACCCAAAATCCTCTTTTTGACAGGAAACAAGATATAATTAATTTTGTTATATGAAAACTAAGGGCTGCTTTGCTTCAGAATCAATATTTATCTCTGGAATTTCATCTGTCACTTGAAATTCAAATATTTCCCAAAACAAATTATGAACAGGTATTTCTCACCTACATCACATTTCAAATCTCTTTTTACCAATGAAAAAAAAAAATTGTTTGCTATACATTTATTTTTAAACAAAATCAATACAATTACTACAAGAGCACTTAGCTATGATTTTTATTTTTAAAATACAGGAATTATTGATGCAGTGAAATTCACAAAATAAAGTGATCATCAAAGCACAATTGTATCAACAACGAACCATCACAGACATACTTTTCCCCAAAAAAGGTTCTCAAGCCAGGATAAACCAGAGGAAAGGAGCTACAAATGCATACATGGACAGAACTTCCAGCTGCACTTAAGCAATAACCCTCATACACTGCCATCAGGATCAAAGGAAATACAATAGAGAGAGAAACTGTCTCCATAAATCTCATCCAAAATACTGATTCACTACCAAAACAGAGCTTCTTTAGTTAGCAACGTTTGCAAATAAATTCAGTGTCAAACAATATTTCAGCCCAGCAGAAGAGGTTGGAGAACCTGTCATGAGGCTTGTTGCCAAGACACCTGAAATCTAGTAAACAAGGTACAGCAACAGCTTTTAGATACAATGAAATGCAGCCTAAATAGATTTAAGACTAGATAATAGTTCCCTTCAAGGACATCATCTTTCTAGTATTCTCATCAAGATTTTTACAAGAGTCAAGGGAAGAACACATCTAAGTAAGAGCAAAATTAAATTTAAAATTCAAATTGACAATTGAACTTTAAAAAAAATCAAAAGCCAGAGATCAAGTAAAGCTCAGCTAGCAAAGGAAAATAATTAATTGGTTGCAAGTTCCCAAGGTAAGAGATCACAGAAAATATGGTCTCCAAAAGTCCTGAGTTGAAAAATCAAAGATCTTAAAAACCATTTCATTTTGATAGCATGCAGTTATGCTTATATTCATTAGTTTTTTTGCTTTTCTATGTGTCATCTTCATAAGCGAATGTGAGATACTGCCCGGGCCATCTTAAGTAGCCAATATTATGGAGAAAGTAGTTTTGGATAACGGTGTTTTATTTATAGCCTGGTATTTGCTGTTTTGACTTCGGTAAGTTTAGTACACTTAGCACTTAGACAATTCTGGCCACAAAGTGGTCCCCAAAGCCCTTGGAATGAAGAAAAAGCTGCCACTGAAATCTTGACATTACATGACTGTTTACAACCCTTATGTACACACAGTGGCATTAAAATTCATTATTAAAATTGTAATGTCCAGAATCTACCTGATTATAACAAAATCCTGTCATGAAGATCCTCTTCACCTATTGAGGGCATAGATGAAAAAATTAGGTCTAATCTTTTCTAGACCTCATAACAATTCATTACCCGTAGGATGCAGATCTCTCTTTTTTTAATTACAGCAAATTTCTGTACCATTAAAAACCCTAAGAAACAAAGCTCTGCAAAAACCTTGTTGAGGCAGACTAAGGCATTATAGCCTTCAGCTGTCTATGCCATCCCTTCTGTGGAAGATTAACTCCAGCTAGTAAAAATACAAGCAGAGGACACATGCCAGCGTTCCCTGCCGTACAGCCCTACCCACTGTTGAAAACGGGTTTCCACTAAGCTACCAAACTGCCCTGAAACCACCAAGGGAAGAAGAGGCGATGCATGTTCATTCTGCTGCCGGAACGGTAACAACTCGAACCACCCCGGGTTTAGTCAGTGAACATGAATCAGAGGTTGGAATGGCATGTCATCCCGAGAGCCCTACATGAATCTCAGCGGGAAACGGCGGGGTACACATATTCCAAAGTGACACAAGTCTGTATTTCACAATCCTCATTTAAGCATTGATGTGAACACAGAGATAGAGGAACGTAGTGCATTAAGGGAAACTACTGAAATAAGTAAATAAAGGTCACCCACTCTCAGTGTTTGCCACCAAAAGACACAGCCTCACTGGGGCTCATTGCATGTAATAATTTCATGGAACAGATGAGGAGCAGTGCATCTGAGGAATGGTCAGGTCCTCTGCCTCCATACACAGCTCCTGTATTCTTTTCCCCACAATAAAAGAGCTAATGAGAACCCATATGCTATAATAATTTAATAAAAATCCCAAAACCTGTGGATTCGGCACGTCTTCCCTAGGTCAAAAAAAATTTGGCTGATCACTGAAAATATCATTTTTGCACTTACAATTCTAAACTTAGATGTTACATGAGAACTTCTTTTAAATAAACACATGCACAAGCACAAATAACACTGGAAAGACCACACAGGGACTAGAAACCCTCACCTGGTACAGGTACTTGAAGACTTTCCTGCTTGAATTGTGTGGAATTCAAAATAGTGCATGTTCCACAAGGAACAGACTTTGTTCTCTCCCAGGGACGCTCTATTATACTTTACCAAGCCATTATCCTATTCTTCATTTAATATCTCATAAAATGAACTTCTTCCATGATTAAAATAATTTGTGCTTATTCAAATAACTTATAAAAGAAGAAAAAAAAGACAACAAGCATTCCATTTAAAGAAAACCAAGAAACAAAAAGCAACAAGCAATGATGCCAAGATGCAGAAATGCCCTCCCATGCATGCTTAACACTGACATCTCTGAGCTTCCCCTTCTCAAAACCTTCGTGTTTTGACACTTTTTCTAATCCTGTCAGTTGGAAAACTTAGATTGCGAGCTTTGAGGCAGGGATGAATATGGCATTCAAAAAGTGAAACGCTTCTCACTGGTAAGCACTGCACTTAACAAAATTTTCCTTTTGATCCGAATCACCTTCTCTTTGTTAAGAGTTACACGGTGATTAAAACAAAAAGCCTTCAGCGCTGCTCTCAGAGTCTTCTACAGAGGGTTACGCTTGGCAGCAGTCAGCATAAGGCTGTGATAAAATCCCAAAGATCTCCAGGCCTTCTGACTGCCTGAAATTGCTTTTCCTAGCCTCTCGTCAGCACAGCTAAAAGCACTAAGGTTTCCTTATATTCAGCCTACCTTTCACAGTACTTGGATAAAGGAAAGGTCCACAGAAATTATGGATGTAAAAGTGAGGGTTTCTTGGTATTTTCGGGAGGCCGTGCTGGGGCCTGAGCCATTAACAGCGTCTTTTTCATTCACATACTGTTCCTTTAGCACTTAAAGCTCACGCAGCTCAGATCATGTATTCTGGAAGGATTTTCCCAATATCGGATGCAGAAAGGAGTCATTTTATTCAAGACTGACTAGACAAATCTGTAAGTCAGAAGCTATCCTTATTAAACAGCCTTCTACACTGCTTTCAGCCCACCGATCGACAACAAACATAGTCTTGTTAACTCTTAAAAATGTTTAATGACTGCAGAGATCTATGCATAAATTTAGTATATAATTTAAAAAATTAAATGTGTCTATGTTAAATGGGAAAAAACCCATAGACTTTACCCAGGCTTAGTATTTGGTTTAGCAAAAATCATGTAATCCTTGGAAAATACTATCTTTACTCAATGCTGCAGGCAATACTGCAAGCAACAGGAAACCACCACCTCGGTGATGTTTCCATTTCTGGAAAGGTCCAGAAATTAATCAGCATCTTGTGAATGAATTAATGTTTGGGTCTGCCATTCAATCGACATACATAAAATATTTTAATCAAAAAAATTCCAACAAAATAAATCTAATTCAGTTCTTCAGCAGAATGATGCAGCACTCCACCCACAAAACAGCCTAAAGAGAGACCGAGGTAACGGGGGAGGGAGGGAGGGGAGAAATTAAAGGCTTAAACTTATCCTTTTGGTGACAGTGACAATAAAACTGAAAGATCTGCAAATTAGCTGATCCCGGAGGATGACTGGGGAGGCCACTGCCACCTTCACTGACATTCTCCCCCCACAGCAGTGTTGGCCTCATGAACTTCTGGCAGTGCTCCTTGGCAAAGTCAGCTCCAGGACCATCATGTTGCTAGGCACACTGCAACTGAGTCTGAGATCTGTTAAAGGGATATTGCCACCCCGAGCAGTG
>NW_010267138.1:0-7660 GCF_000690775.1 Eurypyga helias | reverse complement strand
TTCAAACACCTCCACACCCTGCAAAAACATTTAGAATTTATTTTGAAAATTTGGGGGGAAACAAAAGATTGTTATATTTATTTGCTTGGCTACAACTATAATATGGAAAGCTAGCTTAATGTTGAGAACCAACTGTGAGATAGTATTAAAACTGATGCGTTGCCCATCAACTCGATATCCTGTTGCAACAACTATCTTTTGTTTATAGTTAACAGCTAATGAAACAGCTAATCGTTACACTGACACGCTCTTCTCAACACCCAATATCTAATATTGACTGCTAAGTTATTTTACCAAAAAGAGACATGTTACTAGCTGTGCTCAGTGTAAAAACTAAGCATCCTTATGGATATTCAGTTGTCAACATTAATGGATTAAAAATGTTTATAAAAACAATATAAATGCTGTTGTTAAAAGGTCTTCATAAACTCTATCTATGAACGGTGGCTCAATAAAGAAAAACACTCCAAACTTTTCAGCAGAGGAAGCACAAAGATTCTACACAAAAATAAACCTAGCATGATACCTTGTGCTTTACCAAGTGCAATGACAAATTGGATTCTTAAGAAGAAATGGGGAAAAAAAAATCTTACTATAAGACGATAAGTAAACTTTTAAAAGATAGCATTGTGCTTTTCATTACTACAGTTTTCTTTGCCTTTAAAGAACAGTATTTTAAGGAGACATTCACTTAGCCGTTCCAGAAAATAAGGAAGCACATAGAACTTGGTGAAGAAGAAAATTACTTTTTGGGTAGTGCTTTTGCTGCCATTGCACAATTTTTTTTTGCTTTTCCTTAGGCTGAAGCCATGAGGTTCCAAAAACAGTGACACAATTGACCTTGACACAGCCTCTCTTATACCACAAGCATAAGTATTCCAAGAGAAATGTAACAGCACAACAGCATCTGCCTGCACAGAAGAGCTTTATATATATGTGTGTGTATTTGTTTTCCTTACCTATTAGGCATATCTCTTCACTTCAACATTTTTATTTAATATGTCACATACATTTTCTTTTTCAAAGGAACCTAAAATTTGAGCCACTCCCTCAATTTATCTGTATATGGAGATACTTTATTATTACCTATATTATCACAAATCATTTGTTCATGTTCATTTCTTTGGCCAGTGTCTGATCACCTATTTACTAGGGATTTGATAAATCATATGGATCTGTAGGCACATGGAAGCGGGATATGCACTCCAGATGCCAGCTTTAAAACTCTCATTCTTCAATCAGATTTTTCATACAAAACCATGAGACTTTATATAATGACAGAATGAAAATCAAAAGTGACAGATTGGGTGACTGGAATTTTTATTGGACTTCTTTTATTAATTAAAATGCCCAGCCTTATCATTTTGGAAGAAAATTTAGCACCAGCTGGAATCCTCAGACAGCATTAGTAAAACAACAACAAACCTCCCTCAAATACAATTTTAAATCACAAGTTTAGAAAACATTTACAAAAAATTAAACACACAAAATCTAAAATTTCACTGACCACAGGGTGAAATCCTATCATCTGGGAAACTACAAGAAGAAACACACCATTTAATTCTGCTGAGGATGTTTAATTTGACAGATTCCAGGAGCCTTGAGTTTACAGAGAGCAGGCTGAAGTGTGATTTTACAGCAACTGAAATTCAGGGTGCAGATAAGCAAATTAGCGTTCTTGCACCAACAATGTTAAGCCAATGTTTGAAAAAAAAAAACCAAACAAACAAAAAAAGAGCAGAGAACCTAGGAGCCTACAATTTGTGTGCAAGATATTGGATTTCTAATGTATTCCCTCCCTCCAAAGACAGTCTGAGGAAAAAGGAAATCTTCAGTCCCACCTGACAACTCCTCAAGCTAAACAGGATGGTAGAGAGAGAAGTATTGCTAACTCTGCCCTTCCGGGCAAGAAGCCGGTGGGCTGGTGAGCAAACCTTTTGCTGCAGCCTCTGAAGAGCAGCTCCCTTCCTGACCTACCGTTTGCAGGCAGTAACACTTCAGGTTGCTGTACATCAGCTCCACTTGTTGAGGTTATACAAGCAGGGTTCAACTAAGGCACTACCAATACAAATGAGTTAGCTTGCTATTTCTACATATTTGTAGTTACAGTAGCATGCTAACAATGCATCTACTGCCTCCAGGATGTGTTTAATAAAAGGTTAGTTCAACTTCAAGCATTTTCTAGAACTCTGAATTTCAAGAGGTCCCACAGAAACTTGTTAACAGGAACGCCAACAAAAACCAGACGCTGTGGGCAGCCAGTTCTAGAGCACAGACATAAAACTACTGTACTGGTATGAAACCAGGCCCATGAGTTGTAAGAAAGGAGATATTTTGCTGTTCCTCCTCTAAGCCTTGCGTGCTGAGGACCTACTAAGCAGGAAAACAATGACAAAATAATGACAAAATGAAATCAATCCAAGTCGTGTTTGTAAGAGGAGACGGGGTTACACAACCTTACAGAGCAGCAGTCAGCCAAGAAGAGCCTTCCCAAAGAAACAGCTACTTTTCAAAAGAAGGCAGCAGACACATTCCTGTAGACACGGGGCATTGCGAGATACGTGCAAAGACTACGACTCATTTTCCCATAATATCTATCAGGGCTAATGGTCAGCAATAGCTCAGCTTAGCTAGCAGGACGTTTCAAGTCGTATTTCAATCTACTTTAACGATTGTACAATGCTAGAAACCAGCATATAAACATTTACGATGGCAAGTAAGCAGCTTTGACGTTTGGATTTTAAATCATTCACTCCTGAGCCCTAACCCAAAAGAACTTTCATGGAGAACAGAGCATAACATCAGGGAACTAAAGCCAAGGCTGATTTTGATATACATAATACTACTTTATTCCATTGTTTCAACTTTCATACAGGTTTTTAAAAACTGTACAGGGGTTCAGAACCACCTCAACAGAACAAAGAATACGTAATTAAGGGAGATGTAGAGACAAACCACATGTGTGCAAGTGTGGTTAGCTTCCACCACAAAAAGTAATAGGCAGTATCTTTACATACGCATTCGGGTGAAAGAAGGAATAATAGTGCAGTGTTAAAAGGCACCAATAATCAATAACTGGGCCTTTTTTAAAAACCAATAACCACCTAAGAAAATTACATTTGGTTCAAAATAAGAATTTAAATATTTTATTGATTGGCATGCATCTGAACCCCTGGCAATTTATTACACAAACCTAATGTGCACCCTTGTAAAATAAAAAAGATGTCATCCGTGGACCTGAAATTCAGTTCAGTACAAAAGGAAATACTGAAGCTCTTTGCCTGTATTTAATACTAAACCGTCTTGTTCACCTCCTCCAAGAACACTTGTCTAACAAACAGCTATTCAACAACTGCACAGAAGTACTTCCCTTAAAGCAAGTGTAATTTTTTAATCCTGTAGCACTGACGATTCTGTGTGCTATGAAAACATTAGGCACAGACCACAACTTACATTTTCTCTAAAAAAAAAAAACCCAGGATGTACAAGCTAGGTTCACAGAACAGACCGACAGCTACAAGAGTAAGCTATTTAGACTTCCCAAAGAAAAGGGTTAGTTACTCTGAGTTTTCCAAGCAGTGATGCACACCGCCGTGTGCGATTCTCATATCTGCATTAGGATTATCTGTGTAGCCAATAAAGGAAAAGCTTTAGTACACCCTAAAGGACACTACATCGATACTGTCTGCTAATTTAACAGGACCAAAGAGAATGAAAGATTGAAGAAGTCATTGTACATGGGCAGCTGCAGTTACTCAGCCAGCCAGGAAGGGCTATTGCTTTCTGCAGTAGGAAGGGCTTGAAACTCAGTTTACCTCATAGGTACCCTCAAACTAAACCACTTGGTTGTGACAAAATCTAGGGATGCAGAGTACTGGGGGGGGGGAGGGAATGGGAGGGAGAGCTTCTGTGAAAGTTGTACCAAAATGTGCCATTTTATCCAAAAGCGTCATGCTCAGTGTAGGTTGTATGCATTGCGGACTGTTTGTACAACTGAAAATTGTACAAGCTGTGAGCAGAGATAGAGCTGGTTATTAATCTGCAATGTCTAGTATAGTCCTCAGGTACATAATTTACGGATAGCTGCTTACTGTGTTGTTGATTGTTTCCTCTTAAATACACTTAAATTCAGAAGGCTACAGTATATTCTGACACAAAGATAGTAAGACACCTTTTCTACGAGGGGGAAATATAAGGTAGTAACTAACTTATTTATTTTATGAGGAACCTCCTCTGATGTGGTAGTTATTTCATGCCCTTTGGAAGATTTTTAGTTCAGACTTTCTTCATCTTCTCTGTCGAACGGCTCTCCACACAATTTCTTCGCTGTCTAACCGCTCTCCACACAATTTCACAAGAGCTATATTCCAGTTCAGCGACCCCTCTTACAGCAGCCTTCTCCTTTTCCGCAACCACTTGTGAACTCACTCTAACATCACAGCAAGCTATTTCAAGTAAACATTTCTCTTCTGGAAAGTTTCCACATACTGCAAATACTATCAAAACTCCGTGTTTGATTACATGCGCCACTTTTCTTTAAATGGAGCAGGAATTAGCCCGTTTCCTCGGTTTAGGGTCCCGTACATCCCTGTCTTTTAAGCACATACAAGATGAACATATCGTCTCTGAGAGTCTCCGCAGTCCCAGCCTGAAAACGCTGTTGGAGAGGCTATATATCACACAGTTGCAGAAACTATTGCTTATAGCAAGCCATGTCGTTAAGAAGGAAAGCGCTGGGTTTTCCAACACCCTAGAGCTCTCCAGCAGAAAGTATATGATATAGGGGAGCCACAGCACGTAGAACACACTGGTTATCCGAAACAAAACCATGGCATAGCGGCGATCAGGGCTGTGCCCAGTCTCCCCAGCAGCATCCACTTCGTGGCTAGGAAATCGAGCTCTCCGATCGTTTATCTCTTTGGTGTGCTGCCGGCAAATTTTAAAGATGTGGAAATAGGTGAAACATATGACAAAGGCAGCAGGAGCGTAGAGTAAGCACACGATAAAGCCAGTAAAGTAGGCATTAGTTAGCCAGGAGGTAGCACACCATTCAAAAATATCTCCATGGTAACCAGGTTTTCCCCAACCAAAAAAGGAAGGCAAGAAGATCAGACAGGAGTATATCCAGATCAAAATGATGCAGATTCTCAAGCGACAAGGTGTGACCAGTTGATTATAGGAGAGCGGCTTTGTTATAGCAAGATAGCGATCCACACTGATGCAAGCAAGACATGCCATAGATACGCTTTTTAGCACAGAGATGATGTATCCAAAAACTTGACAAGTCAAGGACTCGTGGACACCTGTTGAGTAGTGGAGCAGTGACAAAGTAGGAACCAAGCAGCTAACTCCAACGAAAAGGTCAGCATAGGCCATGGTCTGAATAAAATAGCTGGTGGTATAATGATGCAGAAGTGGAGCACAGTGAAAAACAAATATCACAGTTAAATTACCCGCAATAATTAGAAATGTTAGCAAGACAATAACAACTGTCTCAAGGATACAGATGTCAACTGCATTGTAGTGACCAAATCCAAGAGGGCAGGAGAGATGCTCAGATATGTTCATAACACTACTGCTCATATTCAGAGTCCGCCATTCAATCCATCGGGACTGGTTCATGTTTTGTGCTTAGGGAACACTGCAATCTGAGCCTTAGCGAGCAGATGACCTGCTTAACAGCAGCTAAACTCTGCTTCAGCGTCTCACGATCTCTCTTTGTAGACACTGCCAGTGCTTACATTTGAGAGGATTACAGTCCCATAGCTGTTGATGCCTCCTCAGCATCAGTGCATCACCTCTGGCACACCTTAGCTTTAAGGAAAGAAAGAAAGAAAGAAAGAAAAGAAAGAAAGAAAAAAAAAAAAAAGCCAGAAAGAGAAAGGCCACTGATCAGCTCCTCCAGTGCTCTTGAGCAATCTTTAGCAAACACAAGGCACTTCTAAAACAAACAGATACTGTGAAATACGGAAATAAAAACTGACGAGACACATTCCTTTCCCAGGGAAGGGAGGGGGAATCTCTGACTGCTTATTTTCCTGAGAAAGTCATTTACTTTGGAATATAATGGGAGTGAGGGGGGAGGAAGGGAAGGAGGAACCTCAGTTCAGCTCAGGTTTCCCGGACCAGCAGTTACTGGAGATAATCTTTTTAATGTCTCAATTTAAATCACAGACTGACTGGAGAGTAAAGGAAAAAGTTCATCATCTAATGCTGCCTTTTCTGGCTCCACTCAGGAGATGGTACTCCATCTTATCCATGCTATTCATTGGAAAGGTAAGGAAAACATTTTTGTCAAGGTTAATTCCAATAGACTCACCACTGTTTGGGTATGAATAATGAATTTTATTTGGAGGGAGATGGGTGGGGGACAAGGCAGATTTGTCCTCTGACTCCCAAGAAAGAAAACATACATCTCGCATACAGTAAGACTGTGTCTAGTCATTTAAAAATGAAAATAATTTAAGAATAGAATTTGGAGACTTATGTCAATATTCACAATTCCTTCAAACAGTTATAGTCCATTACAATTATTAATGCCAGAAGCATAATTCAAGGTCCCCACAGACAAAATAAATCCTCTTGAATTTAATTTCGGCAACTGTTATTTAAAATAATAATCTCTGGAAACTGCCATATCTGCTACAGTGGATCAGTACACAGGAGTTCATAGGTATATCCATGACATTGCTCACCTCTGTAGCAACACCTGAATCATTTCACAAACCCCCATACAACGAGAACAGAAACTTCCATCTGCATTCTGCTGTGAAGCTAATGAAATGCTGATTTGACTAGAAAAGCTGCCATTGTTTACTACTCCATAATTCTGTTATTCAGCTTCATCCTCTATGTAGCGTTAGGGTTTCTGTATTTATTAGCCGATCAGCATAATAAGTAGTTGCTTTAAAAAAATGTTCTTCGAATTGCAGGACATCATCTTGCTCACTTTATTCGCAGTTATGGAGGAAGCAAACGTGAAAAGAAAGCACCTTCTGTGTTCAGTTTTAAGTAAATGCTTGATTAGTTCAAGAATCATTAGGCAGGTAATTAATTGTATGCAATCTTGCTTTTTGGAAGGCCCCTAAAATGTTAAAACCATCTTTAATCCTAGAGTTCCTGAGACTAGAAGACTGGCAGTGAAAATTAATGAATCCACATAAAATGATCTCCAAGGTCATTCAGATATTATGCTGGCATTTGCTTTAAGTCTCTTTAAAAGTACCGGAATCTCTCTGATGTTTTTGGTAGTCCTTGCTGCGTCTTCAGGAGAAATTTCAGATACTAGAAAAGAGAAAGATCTCAATGCTGTAGCAGCAGTTTGAGAGAAAGCATTCTTTCTGGAGTTAATCTCCTGCCGTGCATCGCCACGCTGTACGGAAAGTCCTTTTGATTTTATAACATCCCAGATTATTTCCAGCTATTCATTCCCTTCGCCTATAAGCAACCGAGCACGTACAACATCACTACTTCCTCGCATTCTTTGTTAAAGCAATAGAGCAATCTTTCTCACCTACACGCATCCTTATCAGCCGCTACGATGAACTGCTGGACCGGGGAGTCCTACGCACTGTGGTGCGGCTAGGGCTTCTGTCGCTATCCCTCTGCTTCCCCCTGAAATGCCTGCTCACACCTGAGCGCGCTCCGCCCCTCGCCTCCT
>NW_010267137.1:5432-5874 GCF_000690775.1 Eurypyga helias | reverse complement strand
AATGACTCAAAAAGTCCCCCTGAAAAAAAAAAAATCCCTCTGAAAACTTAAACCATCTGATTTCACTTTCCGCTCCAATTGGTTGTGTAGCCAGGGCGCAGGTCTGGCCTCCTCCACCACACTAATACCCTATGTGTGCTGCCTCCACAGAGGAGGGGTTCTTTTAACAAGTTTATGCAACAACAGGATGGAGGCTCTGCCGGAGCCCTTCCCCCCGCAGCCCGACCTGATTCCCCGCATTCCTCCCGCGCCCTCCCCCTCCGACCCAACTGGAGACAAACTCTGGCATCTCCACACACATGCAAATGGTTTCCCCTGCACAAATACAGACTCCTGAAGGGGCCTTTGCTTCCGAATCCCCCCTCTCTCTTTTTTTTTTTTCTTTGCTTTCCTCCAGTGCCTTTTTTTCACTGTTAAATTCCTCAGCCAGGCAGGGTTAAAA
>NW_010267137.1:0-5335 GCF_000690775.1 Eurypyga helias | reverse complement strand
CCTCAGGAGGTGTCCCTTGTCCCGGGAGCCAGGAGGCCTCAGGAGGTGTCCCCTGGCCCTCTGAGAAGATGGGCCTTGTCACTGCATGGGCCTTGCCCTGCATCACGCAACTCAAATGCCCCCACGCCCAGGGAAGGTTTACAAGTGTAGGGACCATATTATTTTTAAAGACATAACTTTATACAGGAAAACAAACACGCATCTATTCCCGCCGTGATTTCTCCACCGCCAGGAGGCCTCAGGAGGTGTCCCCTGGCCCTCTGAGAAGATGGGCCTTGTCACTGCATGGGCCTTGCCCTGCATCACGCAACTCAAATGCCCCCACGCCCAGGGAAGGTTTACAAGTGTAGGGACCATATTATTTTTAAAGACATAACTTTATACAGGAAAACAAACACGCATCTATTCCCGCCGTGATTTCTCCACCTCCAAACAGGCAGGCTGACGCGCCTGGGAGGCCATCTTACAGCCCAGCATCAGCCCCACCAAGGCTTTTGCTAGCACATTTTCCACTCGCTGATGAGTTCTGCAAGCACACAGAGCTCAGGGCTGCCCCACTCCAGTGTGCCTTCCAGCTCCTCGCTGGTCCAGCCCCCTTCCCGTCCTTGGCCAGGGGCAGTGAAGGGCCCCTCACGCTTCCACTCTGGTCACTCTTGCTCTCCTATTGATGGTGGGGGGAAGACAGCCCCCCCGAGCAGAGCCCTTAAAGATTTCACTCCTACTTCTTAATCAAAAATTAGGAGAAGGAGGGGAAAACGCCACTGCTAAACAGGCATCTCTGTTCCTTAAGGCATATAAAAATGGCAACTGTGCTACAATGCTGAGAGATGGATGAAAAGAAAAGCTCTAGAGAAAGGGAGCCATGCTGGCTCAGGTTACTTCCACTGAGGCCTGGGAGCCGTACGCATCCACCACCAGCACCGTGCCTCTGGTTCGGGCACGGAGGCTTAGCCTTCTCCTCTGGGCGTGAAAGGGAGCCAGGCTTCAGCTCCTCACCAGAAACAGGGGGACGGAAATGGTGTCTTTTGTTTGCTCCCTCATTCATTGAAGAACTGGAGTGCATTATGAGGATTCAGCTTCCCCTCATCCCTCTAAAATGGTCCATGCACCCCCCCTCAGGATGTGGTCCTCCATTTTCTGCCTCCCCCTGGCTCGCTCATGAGCACACCCCGGCCTGGCTTGGGATGTGCAGTGCAATCTGAAAACGCTCCTTTACCTAGATTTGATTTCCAATATGACGGCTCTCCCCACCCCCACCCTTTGCTCCCAAGGTAACAGCTCAAGGCTTCAGAGGAAAAAAAAAGAGAGGAAGGTCCCATCCCCCAGCCCTCCAACCCCTCTCTTAGCAGCTGCAAGCGAAAATACCACATCTGCCTCCAACTACGCCGCGAGTGACAGTCACTAACATATTGTTATTTAAAGATCAATTCCGCATGCAATATCCCTGTTCCTAGGCCTACATCAACCCTGCATCTCTCAGACTCGCTCGGCATTGCTACTGGGGAGAGCAGGGAAAGATTGTCTTTCAAAACCTATTGATTATTATTTAGGTGCCTTCTACTTTTTTTTTTTTAAATGAAAATGAAGGTATCAATATTGCTTTAATCTTAACAGTAATTCGTCTAAAAGTGAAATACGATGGAACTTGAAAAATACATCAATAGGAAGCAAAAATTAAATTGCCTGTGAACACACGTGTATATATTAAAGTCAGTGAATTCCATATGCAACAATAACCTCCTTAGGTTCACAAAACTCTAATTTTTAAAGCAGTAGCAAGAAAATATTCAAACCTGGTCAGGATATTTTTAAAGGTGGTGATTGCTCTAAAGGAGGACAAGAGGGCTTTAGAATGTGAATAGGCCAGCTTTTTATTTTACAACTTGGACACACAAACCCACGCTAGTGGCAGAAAGGGCAATCCATTTTGTACACTGAAGCAGTCAAAACGGGGAACAAAACCCAAGGAATTTCCATACAGACCACTCAACCTAAACACAAAACAAGCAAACAAACACAAGGGTAGGGATATTTTAGGTAATTTCTACATGATCTTGACATTTTAACGCTCTCTTGAGCCTTTGCAGTGGGGGGAAGAAATCAGGGTAGGGGGCTGGTTCCCTACTAAAATGCATTAAACAACTCCAGAATCCCATAATGTCAGGGGCTGGGTGTGCAACAGTAACTGATCATAAAGGATGTATTAGGACTGGAACCAAATGCTTTGACAATATTATTGCACTGCTTTATTTGTGCAGACAGTAGTGCAACATTGTCAGAGCCAGCGATACCAGCAGCCACTGTCACGTTCTGCACAGCTGTCCCTGCATCCTTTTGTAAGGGACTGTTACATTACAGTGTTTACCACAATAACGGTTTTATGTTTAGCCCCAATAAAACTCTGCATGACAAAGTTTATTTGCAATCGTAATTAGACAAGGTAAAGAAAAAAACCAACAACTAAAAGTTAGTTAAAAAAAATGATAGAAAAAGAGAAAAAAGAGAGAGAAAGATAGATAGACCACTATTAGTATGGCTTGTTAAACAAACCATGAAAGTCTTTTGCTACATGCCCACTATATCTAGGCACGGTACGTTATAAAGGTTGTATACAAGAAAATATTTTGCTACAGTAATGGAGAATAAAAGAATAAGGGACGGAATTCAGCATCCCCAAACGTACTGTTTCCATAAAACCCAAACTCGTCAGTCAACGAATCTGAACTACACCATTTAAATAAATCACAGAAAGTGCCAGCCCTTTCCTGTGCCTTCAGAAGTTTTCTTAATTGTGCTGTGTATTTTATGGTGGTTGACCAGTACAGATTTAAAAGGCTGATGTGTGTGTATATATAGAGAGAATGTTATAAATACACAGTACTTTGATTTGCTATGGAAAATGTTACAGAAATGATGAGACTCGTGTACAAAAATACCTAGCGTCTGTGTTTCAATCTCACACGTTTCAATCTGTGTGTGTCACCACTCAAAAATCACAGTATAAACACTACAGATTCTTAGAACAGATCAACAGCATTAAATATATGTCCCTACAGACATTGATAAGGACCACCTTAAACATATAGTGGAAAGTTTCTATAGGGGGAAAACTATAAAGAAATCATTATAAAATTTCAATGTAAATACTGTATGGAAGTGTGTAGAAACTAATAATGAATTACTCATGAGTTATTGGTAAACAAAGCAAGTAATGTGATGCCTTGAAAGCTCCCAGAAACGTTTGGAGCTTATGCTTTAAATAGGATGTGTTTAAATTATCCCAGCCCACTTCTAGAGAAAGACATATAAAAATGTATAACCCAGAATCTCTCTCCTTATTTAAAACCACTCCCACATGTATAAAACCTTATTTCACACACGTGCATAAATACACTGGAGGAGGCATCTATTTTAGGGTTGTTTGCCCACTCTGAAGAGGGTGGGCTGCTAAAGGGGGTCATGTTTCTGCCAGCCAATGCCCTTTTAATATTGCACTGCTCATTATAATTGCCAGTAGTACAACAGAAAAAGGGCTCTGGACAACAGCATACTTCAGAGACTTTCCAAAATAAATGATAAATCAGTTAGAAACTTCTCCAAGTGATGGCCTTCTGTGCATGATTTACTCTAAAACAGATTTGTTACATTCAAAAAAAAGGAGTTTCTTCAACAACCACATTGATTCAATGTCACTCTTAAAATCCAATTTTAAATATTTCACAACTGCATCTTGAATTAACTTCAAGAATTTAGACAAGATTGGTTTATGGACTTTTTTTTCCTTCTCAGTGATAAATTTATTGCATTAGAGCATGTGAAAGCAAAAACCAGAACTGGGATTATCCTCCCTGCATTTCAGCACCCCAGTGTTTTACAAAAGTAGGTGTAATGAATTAGATTAAACATTAAAGACACAGTGGAGGAGAGGTTCATATCCTTTCTACTGCCTTCATCTGAATCGTCTGCTAAAATATTTGGCATTTATTACATATATGCTTCCTAGTAGCTTAAATTATTTTTATATATTTTTAATGGCTAAGGAAGTCTTGCTATTTTACACAAGCATCTAAGCAAGCTTTCAAAACAACTGCCATCCATGACTAGGAGACCTTTAAAAACCATCTACTTGCATCCTGAAAACATTACTATTGTTATTTTTCCTTTTTCAAAAAGAATATATGGGTAGTAAGGAGAAAACATCAGTTAATCATTACAAATCAGACATTCCGAATAATTTTAGCAATAAGTAACATTTAAGAGTCAACTTGTTAGTGTTTAGGCTTCAAACTTTTCCCATTTGTTTCTCTAAACAATTTCAAACTTAGAGCTGGAAAATGTAACTACTTGTAAAATAAGAATCACTTGAGAAATTAGAAAATACTTTGACTTCAAACAATGCAAAGAAATTCTATGCAAAGCAATCCAAACTTGAAAACGACTTTCCATAAACTCTACAGACAAGTAAGAATAGTACCAAATGTTAAAATGAAATTAAACTGATTCAAGTCTGAGGGAGTTTGGGCTGAGTGCGAAAATGCACTAAATGAATTCTAGTTGTCAATTTTTCAGAGTAATATATATAAAAAAGGACAATAAATTTCAAAATGTCCCAACCCGATTAGAATCTTAAGATGTATTGTTCTTATTTTCTGATTTAATTTTCATTTTTCCTCCTTTTTTTTTGTACAATAATTTATCCCTAATCCAGAAACCTGGGCTATACTGGAAATGTTAAAAAAAAAAAAAAAGAGAGAGAAGAAAGGAAAGGGGGAAAAAAAAAAAAAAAGAGAAAGAAAACGAGAAGAAATAACGTGTTTTAAACTTTCGGAAGTTTTCTTAATTCCAGAGCCCTAGGTTTGTGTCGAGGGTACGAGCTTTCCTTACAGAGCTCGAAGACCACACACTGGAGGGAAACGGAGCGGAATTGGGGCAAAGTGCAAGAATGCCAAAGAAACACTTTGGGCTGCGCACCCTGGTTTATTGCAAAAACTCGGGACTATTTAAGCAAAGCATTAGTTTTACGAGATTTAAATATTAAGCCAATATAAATACTGGCTGGAGATAGCATGTGACTTATTGCCTCGCTCTTTGGGGGGTTTTAAGCAAAAAAAGAGGGGGGTTCTAAAGCAGGATTTTTTAGCGGAACAATTCTATGTGGTACCTAGAGAGACAGGAGCTTTGCTACGATTAAAAATGGGAATAGTCATTCCAAAGGGGAGCTCGGTGGCACAATGCGAGCGGGCAGCGCACGCAAACCCTCCCGCGAAACACAATCCTCGGTGCGGGGCGGGGGCGGGGAGGGAGCGGGCTCGGCTCCGGCGAAAAGAATTTGATT
>NW_010267136.1:320-1162 GCF_000690775.1 Eurypyga helias | reverse complement strand
GGCACCACGATGTCGGGGGCTTGGAGATGCTTTTGGGGTGCCCCAGGGTGCTCTCTGTGCCCCCAGCAGGGACTCTCCTCCCCGCCACGGGATGCGCCCCTCACCCCTGAGTCCCCACAGGTCCCCGGGAGGGTTTGCCTGGGAAATGACCCCCAAAACCACGCCGGGGGTCCTGCGTCCCCCCAAGAAGGGGAGGGCAACAACCCTGGCTGCTCCCCCCGGGAGCTGCAGCAGCACCCGCCGCAGGACGGGGCGGCGGGATGCAGTGATGGGGTGACGGCACCCACACACCGGGATCTCCCCCAGCGAGGGGCTCACCCTGGCTCCTGGCACGGGATGGGGGCCGCACGGCTCTGCCAGGAGTCCTGTTCTCGGCTCCTCCGAGTTGTCAAATCTTTACATTTCCCTGGCAGCGCCTGGAGTTTAAAGGTGAGGGAAAGGGAGGGATAAAAAAGGCAAGATCCCAGAAGTCAGACAGCGGAGAAGGCTGGGCCAAGGAGCTGTCACGCTCCCACTCCGCTATTCCACACCCCGGTAAGCTCTCAGGCTGCACGAGATAGCAGGAAGGCTAATTTTTCTGTAGCTCCAGGCAAAAAAATTCAATTATAAGGTAACCTATTTTTTTTCCAACTCCTCCATTGGTATTTACTTAATTTCCGAAGGCCAGCTGGCCTGGAGAGGAGGAGGCAGGCCTGGGCTAAGCCTGGCTCGTGGAGGGGTGTATTTGGGAAGGTTGGAGCCCGGAACAAGCGTGGGTTGTTGGAATGCTGGCTGGCCAACGGTGTGGCGCGTGGCGGGGGGCACCAGCACAGCGCCCGGGCGAGGTGGCGATGGGGAGCACC
>NW_010267136.1:0-276 GCF_000690775.1 Eurypyga helias | reverse complement strand
AAGCAGGACCTTCTGGAGAAGGTTTGGGATGCGCCAAGGGGTCGGGGACATCCATGAGGACAGGGAGAGCCCAGGGGGGCCACGAGGGCAGGGAGAGTCCCGGGGGGACTGGGACACCCAGGGGACGTGGGGACAGGGAGAGTCAAGGGGGTCTGTGGGGACAGGGACACCCAGGGGGTCTGTGAACACTGGGACATCCCGGGGGGGCACGCGACACGCGTGGGCACAACGGCAGAGTGTGTGTGTGTCCCCGGCACTGGGGGTGCGCGGGGACAG
>NW_010267135.1:0-2216 GCF_000690775.1 Eurypyga helias | reverse complement strand
ACCTTCAAACACTGCCTGGACTTGCTCCTGAGTGATCTGCTCTAGGGGATCCTGCTCTGGCAGGGGTTGGACTAGATGAGCTCCGGAGGTCCTTTCCAACCCTGACCACTCTGTGAGTCGGTGAAGTATTGCAGCGTAAACGGAGAATGGATTTTATGGCGGAATGAGATTTTTAAGAGAGGGAACATACACAGATCTTTTTAAGTGGTAGGGCCACTCTCTGGTTTTCCTCTCTTCAGAAAGTCTGTTTTTAGCAGCCTTCTCCTGGCATCAGCGGCAGGTGTCGGACTGAGCAGCCAATTGACACGGACTGTGCCACTTGCCGCAGGCCTGAACGGAGGCAGTCGCTGTGCTGCAGGAGCGTGGCAACAGGCAGGGAAAAGGAGGTCGTTTTCTGGTTTACAAAGAACTCCTCAAATCTGAGCAGCGTCGTTACCAAACGGGTGTCCTTACGGAGTATATCCCAGTGCCAGGGCAACACAGCGCGTCGGCGGGGCTCGCGCTCAGGCCGCGCGCTGCCCTCCTCAGTCCCCTCTGAGCTGGGGAACAACCTGGATTCTTGGGGTGGGACTCGGACGACGGTTAAAGACGTAACTGCTGGCTCGTGTTTTTTTTTCGGGATGCTTTTCGTCGTTGCTTGTGACCACTGCTGAGGATAACGACCCCCGAGATGAGTGCCCAGAGCGCAGGGTGGGGATGTGCTGAGAACGAGGTAGAGCAGGATTAAGGGTTGGAAACTGGAGCGAAACGGGGGAGAAATTCCTGAAAATAAAGACACTAAAGAGCATGTTCTGAGTGACAGATCTTGTAAGGAGAAAAGGCAGGCTGCCAGGCGTCGCTCTCGCCATGTAGCCCGTGAGGCAACGCACCGCAGCACGCGTTCTGCCTGCGCCGGGACAAGATGCGCCCGTGGAATGTACCGCCTGGGCTTCTTCCATGTTCGGGTTTACCTTCCAACAGAAGAAACAGACACCTTCTGCCTGGACTTGTGTTCGTTCGCCTTTGGTCAGCAGAAGCTGGCAGGTGCCACGGGGCTGTGTTTCTGGTTTGAGGGAGCTTCCCGAGAACGTATCGGAACGCGCAGCCGGGCCTTGGCGAGGGCCCAGACCAACCAAAGCGGAGCAGCGGACTGGGAACAGGCCGTGGCACAGTCACAGCCCGGCTGTGGAAGAGCAGTGGGTAGGTGTGTGCTGCGTTTTCCTGAGTACCTCTGGGACCACAACGCACCCTGGAAAGGTGCTCTTACTTTCTTGTCACGCCCCTAACGACACCCACGCCCTAATTTAACGATAACAGGCCACAGTCGAGTACCTGGTTTCCTGTTGCCGCTTACGTACCCGGGAGAGATCCCGATTTACAGCAGACCAGCTAGTCGGCCTTCCTTGTGCCCTGATGGGTGTCAGCAATTACAGCCACCCCGTTAAAGCCACGCCGCGTTCCAGTCTCCCCATCCGCACCACAGCACGCGGCAGGTAACGCCGCTGCGAGGAGGCCTGGCGACAGAGCAGGTCGCGGGAACGACAGCGGTACCGGGTTGGATCGCCTGGCGGAACGCAGGCCGGGCTCTGATGAAAGACAGGGAAACCCACGTCATGTGCCGCAAGCCACCGGAGGATTTCACGTAGTTATAAAATGAATTCAGCTTTCTTGGTCACTCTGAAAACAGTGATTTGTTCCAGCAATGCTGATGTAAAACTGCACAGTTCTGATCCCTTTTGTTGCCTTCAGACTTCACGCCAAGTCCCTAACTTTCTTGTTCCTTTCAACAGATTTTTCAAGGACGATGCTTACTGAAATACAGCTGAATCCCGACGAATTTGACTACTTTCAGGTTGGAGTGGATTCTGAAGTGACCTTTTGCCTTAAAGAACTGAGGGTAAAGCAAGAATTTGTCTTGAAAACACTCCCCGTTCGTTTGGGTGGCTGGAGCGGGATGATGCTGAACGGTCCCCGCAGGACGGCCGGGGGTGCCCCACCAGCCCCCCCAGCTGCACTTTACCAGCTGGCTGCGGGTTACCGTTAAACCTGGGATCGTGGGATGCTGCAAGTCCCTCCGCAGCCTTCGAAGGGCAAGAGAAGCATTTTTAACCAACAGAAACGCGGTTCCGGTGCGGGGCAGACGCGCTCCGACTGCTGGAGGGAGCCTCGAGGCCGCAGCAGCTTCTTTGGCAAAGCTGCAGGCAGGGAAGGGAGGGAAGAGGCAGCAGGTGCTTGTG
>NW_010267134.1:657-1025 GCF_000690775.1 Eurypyga helias | reverse complement strand
GGGCGTGCTGCCGCGGCCTGGGCAACTGCCCCGGGAGCCGGCGCTTTTCTGGCCTCTCTGACATCGCCTGGGCGGGTGGTTTAACCCCACGGGCGGGCGGGAGCTGCCTCTCTGCCAGCGCGGTTTGCCTGGGAAGGCTCTGCCAGCGGAGGCCGCTCAGCAAAACCTTTGTCTTTCTGAGGATGAGCTGGGTAAGCAGTTACGGATTTCCCTTCCTCATCCTTGGAGCCATCAGGTGTAACTTCTGGGAGCAGATGCAGGCTCAGGGGCATCGCTGTGTCACGTGCTGAGGTGTGAGTCTGCTTCCGGTTCTGTGCCCTCCAGAAATGCTTTAAAGCCGGGAAGGACGGTTCTTTTGGAGGAGGTTT
>NW_010267134.1:0-637 GCF_000690775.1 Eurypyga helias | reverse complement strand
GATGCCTGAAGTCACAGGACTTTGCTCGGCTTCCTGACTCTGAAGGTAAGTTCTTGGTCTTGCTGGTGGCCAACAAAAAATGAACCTTAATCCTAGAAGCTGAAGTGTGCTGTCTGTAAATCCCTGCTTGTGCAGGTGTTCTGGGGTTGCCAGTGGTGCCTGAGGCGAGGGTCTGATGAGCGAGGCCGGAATGACCCAGCGCTCTGGGTGTTCACATTTCTCTGTCAGACTGCTCAGCGCACTGAGATCCTGCTTTCAACAAAGCAGACAGGACCCAAGTCGGTAGCCCCCTGTTAGCTTGTAATTACAAAACAAGGGTGTGCACCGTGAAATTCAGAACGGTTTGGGTAGCTTGACACCGTGGCGGCGGGCTGGTGGCACCTGCAGTCCGAGCTCTTCTGTTCGCTTCTCGCCCAAGCTCAGCGGGGACTCGTGACTGCCCCTGTGAACCGATGTTTCCCAGGGTTGTGGAGAAGTTGATTGGCAAAGGGAAAACTGAGGCTGAGGATGGCGGGGAGGGGGCTGGAGGAGCGCGGAGTTGGAGGGAGGGAGGGCAGAAGGGTGGGAGGTGGCGCAGGGCTCAGCGCGGCCGTGTTGGCGGGTGCTAGTGCCGGCGGGGACGCGAGGGCAGCTGACA